>NW_007257534.1:69854-71352 GCF_000164805.1 Carlito syrichta | reverse complement strand
TTTTTTTTTTTTTTTTTGAGTTGGAGTCTCACCCTGTCGCCCAGGCTAGAGTGCAGTGGCATGCTCGTTGTCACCCCAGCATCAACCTGCTGGGCTCAGGCAATCCTTCTGCCTCAGCCTACCAAGTAGCTGGAACTACAGGCATGGCTAATTTTTTTTTTTTTTAGTTGGAGTCTCACTCTGTCACCCAGGCTGGAGGGCAGTGGCACACTTCCGGCTACTGCAGCCTCAACCTGCTGGGCTCCTGCAATCCTTTCACCTCAGCCTTCCATGTAGCCAGAACTACAGGCACGTGCTACCATGCCCAGCTAATTTTTTTGATTTATTGTAGAGACGAGATCTCACCAAGTTGCCTGGGTAGTTCTCAAACCCGTGAGCTTAGGCAGTCCTCTGGCCTCAGCCTCCCAAAGTGCTGGGATTACAGGCTGAGCCTCTGAGCCTGGCCTTCTGAGTTTTTGCCTGGGACCCTCTGTAACAAAAGACAGATTAACAAGAGAGGAACAAACAAGTTTATTAGCATGTATATATCATGTATACCTGGGATACCCAGAGAAATGAGTAAATTTCAAAGAGGCGACTTAGAATTTGGCCTTAAATCACAACTTCAACTGAAACAAAGAAAGAAGGATGTTAGGGAGGCCTGTAAGGAGGAGGAGGCTGGGAAACGCACAGTAAACAAAGGGTGGTTTGTTGTGCAGATTTAGATAGGTGCCTTCTCTTTATTGCTTTAAAGTCATCCTTCTCTTCCTGGTACAGAAAGAGAGACAAATGGAGATTTTCTTTGCAGATGTAAATTTCCCTCACAAAAGGGAACAAATTACTCTGTTTTCAGAGCTTCTTTTGTATCTGCTGTTTCTGAAAATAATCAGCTCAAAATAATCCTTATGCCAGAGAGGCTTATTGTGGGGAAATATATTCTGTTCTCGTACAATCATGTTTTCGGCTGTCATAGTCTGGTCTCCTACATTCCCAAAATATTATTTATTTAGAGCATAACAAATAATCAATATTATTTATTTATAGGAATGTTTTGTTAAACATTTACAAATGTTTGTTACCTTTGTTTGTCCTTTACTGGTTGAGAAGAAGAAAGTATGGTGAGCAGTTTATAAAACAATAGCACTTTGGGAGGCTGAAGTGGGAGGATTGCTTGAGGCCACCTTGGACAGCATAGTGAGACCCTCTCTCTACAAAAGAGAAAAAAAAAGTTAGCCAGACATGGTGATGCATGCTTATAATTCCAACAATTTGGGAGGCTGAGGCAGAAGGATTGCTTGAGCCTAGGAGGTCGAGGCTACAGTGTAGTATTGTTGTAGCCTTGAGCTGCAACCTGGATGATAGAGCAAGACCCTGTCTAAATAAATAAATAAGTTATTAAAAAACAAGTGATTGCCGGGTTCGGTGGCTCAGCCTGTAATCCCGTGCTTTGGGAGGCTGAGGTGAGTGGATTGCCTGAGCCCGGGGGTTCAAGACCCGCCTAGGCAACTTGGTGAAACCT
>NW_007257534.1:69310-69834 GCF_000164805.1 Carlito syrichta | reverse complement strand
AGTTGGAGTCTCACTCTGTCGCCCAGGCTGGAGTGCAGTGGCCGCTCCCAGCCACCGCAGCCTCAACCTGCTGGGCTCCGGCCTTCCGAGTAGCTGGAACTACAGGCGCATGCTACCACACCCGGCTAAATTTTTTTGAATTATTGTAGAGATGAGGTCTCGCCAAGTTGCCCAGGCGGGTCTTGAATCCGCGGCTCAGGCAATCCACTCACCTCAGCCTCCCAAAGTGCGGGATTACAGGCTGAGCCACCGAGCCTGCCTTCTTTTTTTTTTTTAAGGAGTAAAGTAAGAAGCTAATTTTTCTCCCAGCAACGTTTATTTAGTAGTTTGTATTTTTCCCTTTGATATTGGGCATCAGTATTTTTTAAAAGCTTCCTCATTCCCTTTACTCTAAAATACAACTAAGATTGAGAAGGATTTTAACTGGGATGGGAGTAATACCAGCCAGATAAGGGTCGGTCAACCTCCTGTTGAGTTGTGGAATTGCAAGGGGGGAAAATAATTTTCTGTCTATCTTTTCTGAG
>NW_007257534.1:67626-68660 GCF_000164805.1 Carlito syrichta | reverse complement strand
TGCCCAGGTGGGTCTCGAACCCGCGGGCTCAGGCAGTCCACTCACCTCAACCTCCCAAAGTGCGGGATTACAGGCTGAGCCACCAAGCCCGGCAGTTATATACATTTTAGGAAGACAGAAGTTATAAAACCCATATATCAGTACAGGTGAGATTTATTTTATTTTATTTTATTTTATTTTATTTTATTTTATTTGAGTTGGAATCTTACTCTGTCCCCCACGCTCCCAGCCACCACAGCCTGGACCTGCAGGTGATCCTTCTGCCTCAGCCTTCCAAGTAGCTGGAACTACAGGCACATGCCATCACGCTAAGCTAATTTTTTGATTTATCATAGAGATAAGGTCTCACCAAGATGTCCATGCTGGTCTGGAACCCATGGATTCAGGCAATCCACTCACCTTGGCCTCTCAAAGTGCTGGGATTATAGGAGTGAGCCACTGTGCTCAGCCTTAGGTGAAATTTGTATTGGTGTGCCTCAGAAAGGCGGGACACCTCCAAGCAGGGGTTCTTGCAGATGATAGGTGGATGCAAAGATTTGCTTTAAGGCATTTTGAAATCAGTAAAGGAAATGCCACATAGAGATAAGGGGTGACTTGAGGAATGATAAAAAAGTTGTTTCTTGACATGTAGATGAAGCCTTCTAGGTGGCAGCCCTGAGAGAGAACACATAGGGAACATCTAGCTGCTTTCGGGAAGAGGGTTCTATACAGACGCAGATTCCCCAAGAGATGGCCTTGCAGGGTTATAAAATATATATATATTTTTATCTGTTATGTGATGCCAGAGTCAGGTTGGAAAGTGAACAACATTATATAGGGTTAATAAAAAAAAAAACCCATCTGATGAGACTCCCCCCACTCCCTTAGTTACAAATTTGATAAGAGGGGGAAGAAAGTTCAGAGTTTAGTTCTCAGCCTATATTAACAAACAGAGCTTCTCTTTAAAAAAAAAAAATGCAGCCGGGCTCGGTGGCTTAGCCTGTAATCCCAAGCCTTTGGGAGGCTGAGGTGAGTGGATTGCCTGAGCCCGCGGG
>NW_007257534.1:66205-67606 GCF_000164805.1 Carlito syrichta | reverse complement strand
CCAGTCTGGGCTACAGAGTGAGACTCCCACCCAAAAAAAAAAAAAAAAAATGCTGGGCACGGTGGCTCACACCTGTAATCCTAGCACTTTGGGAGACTGAGGAGAGAGGATTGCCCGAGTCTGGGGGCTCAAGACCAGCCTGGGCAGCTTGGTGAGACCTCATTGTTAGGGTATGGATAGGGTGAGGGTGGTGGGTGGATGGAGGGGGTGCAGCGCAGCATCCTCAGAGCTGGCCTGCCAGATGTGCACGCTGGTGACCAGAGATCCAAGTAATGCAAAGAACTGCAACACACAAAGAGGTGAAAGAAGAAAAGATTTGTTTAAGAAAGGTTCACTTCCCACAGACAGGGAGCAGGCCTACACTCTAAATCAGTGTGGCCCCATAGCCCCCCCTTTAAATCCTTTCACTTGGAGATGTTGCAGTCAGAGGTGACTGCCATGACTTCCTTATCCACCACCTGCGAGTGTCTTGGAGACCCTGTGACACAGAGACCCGTTAATGTCTGTCCATGTTATCATAGAGAAGGGCGTGACAAGGATTCTAGTGGTCCTGAGTGTTCCTGAACAACATTCCTTAGAGCTAATGGAGGGTGCACTTCCCCTTATCTCCTATGCATTCCCAGTGGGTAACTTGGGGGATCCTTGACTTCCCTGTAGATAGCTCCCAATCTATTGGAAGATCGAATCCCCACCTGCTCCCTCCCGCTCTGAGTGGTCACAAGTCCTATGATCTGTATAACTTTTGTAATTACAAGTTTCTTGCCTAATGCATGATATTTTTAGGCCTTGCAAACCCCTTTTACTCTAGGCAAGCTTGATTGTCGCTTCTGCAGAGCTATGAGATACCTCTGATGCCTGGCACCAAGTAGTCTGGGTTTCTGAAAAGACAAAGTGGGCAAAGTTAATTTTTACCTAAATATGCATTTCTCCAAAACATAGCTTCTACTTTCTCATCATTATGTCAGGGTTTAGGAACAAGATAAAAAATGGCTTTCCACTCTTGATCTGTCAATTCACTTGTCTCTACAAAAATTAAAAAAATTAGCCAGGCTTGGTGGCGCATGCCGGTGGTTCCAACTCCTTGGAAGGCTGAGGCGGAAGGATCACCTGTGCCCAGCAGGTCGAGGCTGCGGTGGCCATGAACATGCCACTGCACTCCAACCTGGGCGACAGAGTGAGACTCTGACTCAAAAAAACAAGGAAAAAGGAGGATTATATAATTACTTAATTATTATTACTATTATTATTATTAGTTTGAGTTGGAGTCTCACTCCTTCGCCCAGGTTGGAGTACAGTGGCACGCACTCTCATGGCCACCTTAGTGTCGACCTGCTGGGTCCCAGCGATCCTTCTGCCTCAGCCTTCAAGTAGCTGGAACTACAGGCGCGTGCTACCATGCCC
>NW_007257534.1:41318-65521 GCF_000164805.1 Carlito syrichta | reverse complement strand
TTGTAGAGATGAGATCTCACCAAGTTGCCCAGGCTGGTCTTGAACCTGTGAGCTCAGGCAGTCCTCTCACCTTGGCCTCCCAAAGTGCTGGGATTTTAGGCGTCAGCCACCGCGCCTGGCCAGAACTTCTTAATACATGTGACTCCATTTTGATTCTGACAATGTTTACGAATGTTAGCATGCATCAGAATCTTCTTCAGAAATTAATGACACATTTTAAAAATTTTCCGTGGGGGAGATTTTTATGTATCTTGATATCTCCACAAGAACATGCGTCACTACAGAGTTCAGGGATGCCAAGGAAGGTGAAACCCTGTATCCTGTTAACCAGCCCCTCCCTCGTTACCATACACCCGTCCGTAGAAGAAGCTTCCTGTGAGATCACATTATGGTGTGGTCTTCAGAGGAAGCAGAAGATCTGGTTTCTTTTGTGACTTGACTTTCTGAGATGCTTGGTTTTTATGGGACCATGGTGTCCTGTGTGTGACATCGGATCAGACTTTGCTATTTCTGTTTCCCTGGTGTTTTGGCAATTGATGTTCTTAAATCTCCTTAGACCATGTAAATATTTTATTTAAACAATAAGAAGTGTGACGCTCGGCAGAAGCTAACTGGGTATTTGAGGGTGGCCAGTTAATGAACACGCTTCACAGAGCTGGCAAGAGTGTTTCAAGTGTAGGGGAGGAAGAAAACCATTTTCCCTTTACCCTTCTAAGAGAAAGTATGGTAAAGGAGAGTAAACAGGTATGGTAAACAAGCGTGAGGTTTGTTGAGCAGCTTGCAGTAGGTGCCTTCTCCATTGATCCAAGTTCCTGGGATGTAGTCATCCTTCTCCCCTGTTAGGCCAGGGAGACACTCTTACAGATGGAGGTTTCCTTTATAGATGTACATTTCCCTCACAGAAAGGTAACTTCTCTTTCAGAGCGTCGCCTGTATCTGCAGTTTCTCAAAATAATCAGCCCAAAATAACCTTTAAGCCCGATGGCATATTTGGGGTGACATATTCTGTTCTGCATCATATGTCGGGGTGGCATTTTCGGGTCTCCTGCACGAGCAAAGGTATCTGTCTCCATCTGCACCCTGAGTAACTGGTACCAGGGCCAAACACCAAAAGTGCCCTTACTTTATATATTATGGATTAGGTTCCTGGAAAATCAGTTGTGATTTCCTCATGGTAGAGGGGGTTCTCTCCCTCCCTCTCTTCCTTCCTCTCTTTCTCTCTCTCCCTCCCTCTTTCCTTCTCTCTCTCCCTTCCTCCCTCTCTCCCTCCCTCTCTATCTCTCTCCTTTTCCTTCCCTCCCTCCTTTCCTCCCTCTTTCTCTGTCTCTATTTCTCCCTCTCTCCCTCTCCCTCCTTCCTTCCCTCTGTCCCTCCCCCTGCCTTCCTCCCTCTCTGTCTTTCTCTTTATCTCCCTCCCTCCCCGCCTCCATCTCTCCCTCCCTCCCTCTCTCTCTTTCTGTCTACCTCTCCCCCCACTCCTTGTCCCGGGCCTGCAGAACCCCTTAATCCAAACCCCACCAAGTACCCCCAGCCAGTAGGCGTTCATGGCAACAGGAAGACAGGGCGACTGGTGGTCTCATCTGTATCTGTTTTCTCTCTCCCATCTCCTGCATCCTTACCAGGTGAAAGTAGAAGAAAAGATCCAAGAGGTCTTCAGTTCCTACAAGTTCAACCACTTGGTGCCCAGGTAAGCGAGGGCGAGGGTTTCAGGGGACTTGGGAGAGCACCTCCAGGGGAGCCTTTCTTCCCTCCTCCCTAAGAGCTTCTCTGTGCTGGAGCATCTGATGTGAGGGGTGTTTCTTGACCTTGGGACTACCCGGATGTGCTTCTGACTCCAGCCCCTCCTCTCCATGTCGCCTGCTTAGAGGAGGTTCTCTACTCCCAGGTATTCCCTGGAGAAACCCCTCAAGGCCTGCGCTCTGAGGTCCCAGGATGGAGATAGGAAGTCCAGGTTCTGGTTTCGTTGTGGCCTGCCACGCTGGTGTTCACATGAGAAATCTCTAGTTCTTATTTTCTTTCTTTTTTTTTTTTCTTTTTCTTTTCTTTTTCTTTTTTTTTTTGAGTTCAGGCCTCACTCTATCATCCAGGTTGTAGTACAGTGGCACAATCACAATCACAGCTACCACAGCCTTGACTTCCTGGGGTCAGGCAATCCTCCCACCTCATCCTCCCGAGTAACTGGGACTCAGGTGCATGCCACCACACTCAGCTAATTTAAAAAAATTTTTTGTAGAGACATGATCTCACTATGTTACCCAGGCTGGTCTTGGACTCCTGGGCTCAAGCAATCTTCCCACCTCGGCCTCCTAAAGTGCTGGGATTATAGGCATGAACCACTGTGCCTAGCCTGCCAGGTTTTCTTTTTTGTATTGCACATTGAAACAGATGGAGAGTCCCAGAGGATGGCAAAGGATGGATTCCTGTGATGTAAACTATTATTTGACTGGAAAAACAAGAGAAGTTTGATCTTCTCCAAGCCTGGTCCTTGTTGGTAATCGTGTAGCCTATCACAAGGATGAAATTTCAAATGAGAAACATAATGCCTTTTGTTTTCCTTGGGGCTTAGCAAGTGGAAGTCTTGTAAGGCCTGTGAGGTCAGAATTTCTAAAATGTGAGTAATAAGGAGATTTTCTTATTTAGTTTGAACTTTTATTTTTTATTTTATTTTTTTGAGTCGGAGTCTCACTCTGTCACCCAGACTGGAGTGCAGTGGCCGCTCCCGGCCACCGCAGCCTCAACCTGCTGGGCTCTGGTGATCCTTCCACCTCAACCTTCCAAGTAGCTGGAACTACAGGCACATGCTACCATGCCTGTCTAGTTTTTGATTTATTGTAGAGATGAGGTCTCGCCAAGTTGCCCAGGTGGGTTTGAAACCCGCAGGCTCAGGCAATCCACTCACCTCAACCTCCCAAAGTGCGGGATTACAGGCTGAGCTACCGAGCCCAGCCTGAACTTTTATTTTTTCTAGTATTTTGCAGTATATCACATTAGAATTTCATTAGGTTATTTCATTCGTATAATAGTACTTCTCTTCCAGTCACAGATTGTTTCTTTTAAACCATCCTGTGTTACTGTGTTATATTTCCAACCCTCAGAAGTGATCAGTAGTCCAGAACTGTGTGTGGTCATCATTTGATCTTAATGATACAATGCGTTTCTGGCTGGGCATGGTGGTTCATGACTGTAATCCTGGCACTCTGGGAGGCTGAGGCAGGAGGATTGCTTGAGCCCCAGAGTTTGAGACTAGCCTAGGCAACATACTGAGACCTCGTCTCTACAAAAAAATAATTTAGAAAATTAGCTGGGTGTGGTGGCGGGCACCTGTAGTCCCAGCTACTTGGAAGGCTGAGGCAGGAGGATTGCCTGAGCCCAACAGGTCGGGGTTGTGGTAGCTGTGATCATGCCACTGCACTCCAGCCTGGAAGGCAGAGTGAGACGCCAACTCAAGAGCAAACAAACAAACAAACACAACACAAAACAAAAAATCTTTTTCTGCTTAGCCAAGGCAGAAAACGGTGGAAAAGACAGGTGCTTGTAGGGAAAGACAAGTGGGAAGGTTCACTGCGTCTTCCTTGCCTGGGGAGGCAAAGGAGGAGAATATCAGCTAATAGAGGTGCCTTTCCCCAAACGACTAAACTAAACCTCTGCCTTAGCCCAAAGCTGTGGCCTCAATAAAATGAATGATTCCCCTTGCCATGAGACACAGCTGGAGATTAGCGATGACGCCATGTATTTAAACAGCTTGGGAGCATGTGCTCTCTTGGACATAACAGTATCAACAGTCGGGCTCGGTGGCTCAGCCTGTAATCCTGCGCTTGGGGAGGTTGAGGTGAGTGGATTGCCTGAGCCTGCAGGTTCGAGACCCGCCTGGGCAACTTGGTGAGACGTCATCTCTACAATAAATCAAAAAATCAGCTGGGCGTGGTAGCACGCGCCTGTAGTTCCAGCTACTTGGAAAGCTGAGGTGGAAGGATGACTGGAGCCCAGCAGGTTGAGGTTGCAGTGGCCGGGAGCAGCCACTGCACTCCAGTCTGGGTGACAGAGTGAGACTCTAACTCAAAAAAACCCCTAAAAAACAGTATCCACAGCCACTTGGCTGCCCCCATGCACAAGCCGATTGGTTGAAGCTTAGTGTCTCCAAGTTGGCAGGACTTGGTGATGGGGAGGGACGTGAGTGATTGCTGTAGGAGGGGCTTTGTGGTCAGCAGCTGTACCCTGTCCCTACCCCCATGACTCCCCTGATTGGGCTGTGAGTCACTGTTGCTGCCTGGGCTCTGTGGACACAAATCCTCTGCACTTTTCACATGAGGAACCTTTCAGTATCTGACAATTCTTTTTAACCTGCCATCAGGATAGAGCCCTTGGACTCTTATTTTTAATTTTTTTGAGTCAGGGTCTTACTCTGTCACTCAGGCTGAAGTACAGTAGCATAATCACAGATCACTGCAGCCTGAAACTCCTGGGCTCAGGTGATCCTTCCTCCTCAGCCTCCCAAGTAGCTGGGACTACAGGCACCCCACCACACTCAGTTAATTTGTGTGTGTGTGTGTGTGTGTGTGTGTGTGTGTGCGTGTGTGTGCGTGTGCACGCGCGCGCGCTCGCGTGTGTGGAGATGAGGTCTCAATATGTTGCCCAGGCTGGTCTCAAACTCTTGGGTTCAAGTAATCTTCCTGCCTTGACCTCCCAAAGTACTGGGATTACAGGCGTGAGCCACTGAGGCCAGCTTGAAGTCTTTTATTCTTAATAATATATAAGGGAAGAAGAAGCTGTTATTTTCTAGGGGTGCCAGTAGGGAAAAATAAATAAGTGAAGTCCCCTGATTCATGGGTCATAGGTAAGATATGGGTGGAAAACAAAAATGTTCCTCTTAGGCTTGGTCCTCACAGAAGTAGACTGTACCAGAGCTCTAGGTTAGTTTCAAGAATCTCACAGTTTCCCATTTTTTCCCTGTATTCCATTTTTCCCTATAAAAATGAGTGTTTTAAAGGGTGCTAGTTAATATTGGCGATTATACATTTTGGCTGAATGGCTGAGTGTTATAAATTGGCATATTAACATAAGGTTGAAGCAAAGATCACCATTGTAGAATGAGCATCTAGGACATAAGAACAAAAGTGAAAATTTATCACAATTTTACATTATTGCCATGCTTTCAATAGTTAACATTTTGGTAGTCAGAATTTAAAAGCCTGGCAGTATAACGCAGGGAGTAGCCCACACCATCAGCTAGAGTGTGTGTTTGGTATTAGCAGTGAATCCAGATGACGTGGCTTGTTTGTGTTTCTGAGGTCCTGGTGCTGATCCGATGAGACAGAGTCACACATGCTCTCGGGGCCACTGACGGGCATGACCTGGGGGTGCCTGTGTGGATGCTGAAGTCAGCATTGGCCTGTTCAGTCTTCCCAAGCCAAATAGCAGATGAGGCTGAAATCTGAGTCCAGAACCAAATGTCAGTACGTTCTACAATGAACCCCTTCCCAGAAACGATTTTCCTTTCCTTAAGGCTGTGACTCTATCTGGGGTAAGGCAGTCAGTGCCAAGGAACTTTGTTCTTTTTTTTTTGAGTTGGAGTCTCTGTCACCCAGACTGGAGTGCAGTGGCATGCTCCCGGCCACTGCAGCCTCGACCTGCTGGGCTCCGGTGATCCTTCTGCCTCAGCCTTCCAAGTAGCTGGAACTACAGGTGCACACTACCACGCCCGGCTGATTTTTTGATTTATTGTAGAGATGAGGTCTTGCTGCCCAGGCGGGTCTCGAACCTGCGGGTTCAGGCAATCCACTCACCTCAGCCTCCCAAGGCGCAGGATTACAGGCTGAGCCACTGAGCCCAGCTTCTTTTTTTTTTTTTGAGTCAGGGTCTCTGTTGCCCAGGCTGGAGTACAGAGGCACAAACATGTCTCACCACAGCCTTGACCTCCTTGGCTCAGGCAATCCTTCCATCTCAGCCTCCCGAGTAACTGGAACCATAGGTGTGTACCACCACACTTGGCTAATTATTTTTATTTTTTGTAGAGATGAGGTCTCACTATGTTGCCTAGCCTGGTCTCGAACTCTTGGCCTCAAGCGATCCTCCTTTCTCAGCCTCCCAAAATGCTGGGATTATAGGGGTGAGCCACTGTACCCGGCATATTCTTAAATTTTTATAGTAACAAACACTGAGAAGCATTAAGTTGTTCTTTCTCCTCTTCCTACTCTCCTTCCTTTCCAATTTTATTTTATTTATTTATTTTTAATTTTTTAAATTTTATCTTAGAGACAAGGTCTTGCTGTGTTGCCCAGGCTGGTTTCTGACTCCTGGGCTCAAGCAATCCTCTTGCCTCAGCCTCCCAAAGTGTTGGGATTATAGACATGAGCCATTGCACCTGACCCCAAGGAACTTTGTGACAAAGCTTTTAATGGCTTTGGTTATTACCATCCCGCTTTCCCATGAAAGTTCATTCTTCTCTCCCTGTAGTAATTATTTTTGCCGTCCACACCCTTATGAATTTGCCCTTTCCCATGTATTACCTTGGTCTTTTATTTTTTATTTTTTTATTTTTATTTTTTTTGAGTTGGAGTCTCACTCTGTCGCCCAGACTGGAGTGCAGTGGCTGCTCCCGGCCACTGCAGTCTCGACCTGCTGGGCTCCGGTGATCCTTCCACCTCAGCCTTCCAAGTAGCCGGAATTATAGGCACACGCTACCATGCTCGGCTGATTTTTTGATTTATTGTAGAGATGAGGTCTCGCCAAGTTGCCCAGGCAGGTCTGGAACCCACGGGCTCAGGCAATCCACTCACCTCAGCCTCCCAAGGTGCGGGATTACAGGCTGAGCCACCGAGCCCGGTTTACCTTGGTCTTAATAAGAAACCTGCCAGGCAAGGTGGCTCACGTCTGTGATCCTAACAGTTTGGGAGCAGAGGGGAGAGGATTGACTGAGCCCAGGGGTTCGAGACCGGCCTGGGCAACTTGGCGAGACCTCATCTCTACATCTCTACAATAAGTCAAAAAATTAGCCAGGCGTGGTGGTGTGTGCCTGTAGTGCACCTACTTGGAAGGCTGAGGTGGAAGGATTGCCTGAACTCAGCAGGTTGAGGCTGGGGTGGCTGTGAGTGTGCCACTGCACACCAGTCTGGGTGACAGAGTGAGACTTTGACTCGAAAGAAAGGAAAGAAGGAAGGAAGAAAGAATTTAAAAAACCTGCAATGCATAAGCTATGCGTATACCCCTCTCATATATAATTTTAAAATTGTTTTCTGTTGAGCAAAAGGGACCTGGTGTGCCTGTCAGTGAGGAATATTGACAACAACCCTGTGCTGACAGCACCCTGGATGCTCAGTGTTAATAGTGGCTCTGAAGCCAGGATACTCTGGTTCTCAAAGCAGACATTTCCCAGGGGCCTGCTTTGCTTCCTTTTTGCCCTTCCTACGGGGGGGTGCTGTTTTAGAATTTCCCAAGTCTTCTCAGTTCTTACTGCTGCTCTTTCTAAGTTCTTACCTTCCTTCCCACCCCCCTCAAGTGGTTTATTACTTACGTGCTAGGTGCTTGCCTTTTTTTTTTTTTTTTAATTGGGGGGTCTCAGTGTCTCCCAGACTGGAATACAGTGGCACAAACGCGGCTCACCAAAGCCTCGAGGCTCACCAAAGCCTCGACCTGCTGGGCTCAAGCAATCCTCCTGCCTCAGCCTCCCAAGTAGCTGGGACTCGAGGCTAATACCACCGTCAGCTAATTTTTTTTATTTTTTGTAGAGATTAGTTCTTACTATGTTGCCCTGGCTGGTCTCAGATTCCTGGGCTCAAGCAGTCATCCAGCTTTAGCCTCCCAAAATGCTGGGATTACAGGCGTGAGGCACTGTGTCCAGGCTGGTGTTTACTTTTTGACTAGGGAGGCGCTGACTTTAGTGAACTTAGAAGGCTCCCAGGAGCCAGGATGGACTAAATTCCTGCCCTTCCTTCTGTGATAACTAGAGGCACAATTTTCAGGGGTGGCCCAGGTATTGGGGGAAGGAAGTGTGTTTGTTATCATCCCACTCTGCTGTATTCCTGTCTAGTCATTTGTTCATGTTATCACTCATTCAGCTGCAGTATCTGAAAGGTATCCAAAGGGCCGGACACTCTGCTGGGCTCCAGGAAGCAGGCATGAGCAAGGCTGGCTCTGGCCCCAGCCAGGCTCTCAGTCTCCTAGGGGAGGCGGACACTGGACATTGATCACAAATGCAGTTACCCGGGGGATGGGCCAAGAGAGAATCCCAGGGAGGGTGTGATTTTAGTTGGGAAGTCAGGAAAGGCCTCTCCAAGAAGGTGACTTTTTTTTTTTTTTGGAGTTGGAGTCTCACTCTGTCACCCAGACTGAAGTGCAGTGGCATGCCCCCAGCCACTGCAGCCTCGCCCTGCTGGGCTCCAGTGATCCTTCCACCTCAATCTTCCAAGTAGGTGGAACTACAGTCATGCGCTACCACACCCGGCTAATTTGATTTATTGTAGAGATGAGGTCTCACCAAATTGCCTGGGCGGGTCTCGAACCCATGGGCTCAGGCAGTCTACTCATCTCGGCCTCCCAAAGTGCTGAGATTATAGGCTGAGCCACCGAGCCCAGCCAAAGGTGACTTTTTAAAAAATTTAATTTTATTTATTTAATTTTTGAGTTGGGAGCCTTACTCTGTTGCCCAGGTTAGAGTGCAGTGGCAGGATCACAGCTCACCGCAGCCTTGACCTCCTGGGCTCAGGCAATCTTTTCACCTCAGCCTCCCACCATCCTTAACTAATTTTTTGATTTTTTGCAGAGATGAGGTCTTGCTTTGTTGCCCAGGCTGGTTGAACTCCTGAGCTCAAGCGATTCTCCCGCCTCAGCCTCACAAAGTGTTGGGATTAGTGGTGTAAGCCATCATGCCCTGCTGAAATGTCCCTTTCAGCTGGGACTTGTAAGGTAGGTAGGATGGATGGGAGTGATTTAGGAGGTGGTGAAGCATTCCTGGCAGAGGAAACAGCATGTGCAAATGCCTTGGAAAGAGCCAAGCTCAAAGCAGGCTTTGAGGCTCAAAGTGTGACTGTGGCTCAGGGAGGCCATCCATGAGGTGGAGAGAAGCAGGTGGGGCCCACGAAAGGGTCTCGAAGCCCCTGAAGGGCTCTCCCTCATGAAAAAACACCGGTCCAGGACACCCGTGCCTGTAAGTCTGTCCTCACCCTGCAATTCCCTCCTTAGCCAGTGGAAACCCGGCTTCCAGTAGCCGTCCTGGTTTGCCTGACTGCTCTGTGCGGCCACACAGATGCTCCTCCCCAACCTGCGCTGGATGCCCCAGAGGACCACCCCACCCTCTCCCCCTACCCACGTACCCCTCAACTCCCCCGTGAGCCATCGTGTCCTGCTCCACCTCACCAAGTGGCTTTGGGCCTGGATTGTTCAGGGAGGGGGAAGGCTCTAGCTTTTTCTGTTTAACTTTCTGCACAGAGGAACCTTTCCAGTAGGTGAATCGGGCGGACTGGTGAGGGTGCTGGTCAGCTCAGACTGCTATAATGAAGTGCCCCAGCCAGGGCAGCTCAAAGACAGAAGTGGATCCTCTCACAGCTCTGGAGGCTTGACGCCAAGGTCAGGGTGTCGGCAACCCAGCTTTTTCTGGGGCCGCAGATTGGCTTCGCCAACACTGTGTGCAGCTCCATTTCCCTGGCCTTCAGTGCAGGCCCCTGGCACATCCATCACTATGACCAGTCCACAGCTCTCCCGTGACCTTGACTTGTAGTTCCTGAGGAAACCGAGGTTGGCCCACTGAGTTTCCTATTTCCTCTTCCTACTTCAAAGACCTCTCTCCAGCCAGCTTCACGCTCTCACCCATCACTTCTGGCTCCAAGAATGTAGAACCCTTCCTTATTACCCAGCTCATCCAGCCCTCCCCCCTCCTCCTTGGGGACTTACCTAGGTGGGTTTTCTCTGGGCCCTTGCATTCCCAGCACCTGAGTTCCCTCTCATTCCCTGGGACTTTTGCTCCAGAGGGACTGAGCTAACTCACGTGCCATGGTGTCCCTTGCCCTTAGCCTGGCTCACTTGCGCCCTTCCACCTCAGCCACAATGCTCTTCTCCTTGGGAGGAGCTTCCCACCCTCCCCGCCTTCCCATGGCTGCAGAGCCCATAACCTTCCTGGTCTCAGCGTTGACCAGACAGGGCTCTCCCTGCAGTTACATACCGGTGTGTACCTCTGGTGGACAGAGCAGCACCTGCCCCTGTGCCAGACCCTCTGCCCACAGATGGGCTCTCCCTGTGTCCTGACCACTGGGCCTTCCTGAAGGAGAGACTGGGGCTGGCCTCCTCCACTTTATCACTTGCCCTCAGCACTGCTCTGCGCACTCTCAGATGTCACCAGCCGCACTGTGGCTGTTGTGTTTCTCAGCCTTGTGGCAGCATCTGCCCTATCACCTTCCCGAACTCTCTCCTCTGGTATGGCCTGTGATGGGATGCCCCCTCTGCCCTTCTCCTGAATATGTAAATTCTTTTATTTATCTTCTTTTTTAAAAAAGGAACGTATCTCACAATCAAGCTAATTTTTACATATTTATTTATTTTAAAATGTATTTATTTGGTAGAAATGAGATCTCTCTCTGTTGCTCTTGCCCAGGCTGTTCTTAAACTCCTGGATACAAGCAATCCTCCCACCTCAGCTTCTCAAAATTCTGGGATTACAGGTGTGAGCCACTGTGCCTGGCCTTATTTCTCTCTTTCTCTGGCTCCTCATCCTCCTGTGAGTCCTGAAAGATGGGTCTCTCCACAGTCCTGTGTTCAGATCTTCTTCACTGCTCTCATCTCCTCCCGCCGCGTCACCTGTCACCTGTGTGCAGATTCGTGGTTCCCCGTCTGTGTGTGTAACCTAAGCCGCACGTGCATTCCCAGCAGCCCAGTCGATATCCTCTCCCGAACACACTCCAGCATCCCAAAGTCCGCGTGCCAAGAAGCAGCGGGTCATGGGTCACCACCTAGTGAGGGCCCTAAGTGCCTCCCCTCGCCCCGGCCAGCCCCTCACAGCTTCTTACCCTGCTTGAGTACTCACTGTTGTCAGATGCTTTTTGTTGTTGTTGTTTAGAGGCAGGGTCTTACTCTGTGGCCCAGCCTGAAGTGCTGTGGATCATAGTTCACTGCAGCCTCAAACTCCTGAGCTCCAGTGATCCTTCTACCTTGGCCTCTCAAAGCGCTAAGATTACAGCTGTGAGTCCCCGTGCCCGGCCTCAGATACTTTTTCTGAAGCACAGTTCTGGTCATTTTTTTCTTAGCTCAGAAACCTTCAGGGCTTCCCCTTTGCCTGCTCAATTGCATAGAAATTCCTCAGCTAGCATCCTGCGCCTCTGTAAAAAGCTCTCAGCTGCTTTTTCTTCATTTCTCTTTCCTTCCTGTACTGCTGCCACGTTACCCCACCGGTTACTCCTGCTGCCTGCTCTGTCCCTGCTCTGGGTGAGAGTTGCCTTCAGTTCCCTGCAGCTGTTGAAACTGTGTTTTCTCCCTCTGCTGGGGCCACTCACCTCACTTCTACCTCCTCCACACACTCTGCCCTGAGCATCCTTCTCATGAGCTGCCCCTGCTCTTAGGTCTTGGCAGTAGTGTCTGTTTTTCCTTTCTGAAGCTTACTCGTGTCTTCTCTGTAAGGTAGCCATTTATGTACTCACCTTACTTCTGAATTGGAAGCTCATTTGAGGTAGAGACTGCATTAAAGATCTGATTCTGGTTTTAATACACAATTGTTGGATCGGCTCCCAGAGGAAGGTTCTCTTTTCTTTTGTAACGTAAAAAAGGTGTTTATAGAGCCAGGGTCTCGCTGGGTCTTGAACTCCTGGGCTCAAGTAATCCTCCTACCTTGACCTCCAAAAGTGCTGGGATGATAGGCATGAGCCACCGGGCTCTGCCTCTTTCCTTTTGTTTCTGTAGTCAGCAGTGAATGCCTTGACATTCCATTCTTTTTTAGCCTTCTGTCGTCACATGGGCCCCTTCTGTGAGGCTGGGAAGAAGTCAGCCTCCATTCTGTGTCCTGCTATGCAGGTGGTCACGGGCGGCACATTCCATCTTAGAGCCAGGCTTGTTACTTCAGAGCTGAGGGCAGTGACTGGCTGCAGAACATGGACACGATTCTCTGGTCTGCACCATGGGTCACGCATGGGAGGTGGAATTCGGGGAGGGATACCTGAGGGGCAGGTGGAAGCCTGGGGCCTCCAGTTCACCTCCGTGTCCCCCCGGCCCGCCCCACTTATTTATGCTGCCTTCCCATGCATATGTAACCTCTTATTTCTTGAGCACTGCAGGCATTTGAAATGGCAAATCCCTGCCATAAATAATCAAATATAGAACCTCCAATAAGTACAGACTTTGGAGAAGTGATCCCAGGAGAAGCAACTGTAACGGCAGTAGCTAGCAGAGGCAGGGTAGTGGTGAGGCTCAGATTTAGACTGCTTCCAGGACAGGGAGTCCGAAGACATCTATCCTTAGTTAGATGCCAGAGGAACTTTTCGCGGGTCCGCTGCTGCCTGGCTACATGTCCTCATCACAGCCTTTCAGTTAGCCGAAAGGCATCACCCTCAGGAGAAAACCTCACTTGAAATGTCAGCAGGTGTGATTTTCAGCCACTTGAGAGACAGTCAGATGAGGGCCTCTTTCTTCTTCTCTCTGGCTCAGTTGCCATTTGGAGCTAAAGAAATTGCTGCTTACCCATGCAGGGACCAAGGGGGGACATCCTAAAGCTGAGGGTTCATGCATGGGCACTTGTGTGTGTGCACGTGTGTACACATGCATGTGGTGACTGCATAAGCTATGGGAATGGGCTTACATGCTGTCTGTCTTTCCAGGCTTGTTTTGCAGAGGGAGAAGCACTTCCATTACCTGAAAAGAGGCCTTCGACAGCTGACAGATGCCTATGAGGTAAACTCATGGCCAAGTTACCAGCCATGTCTTCCTCCTCTTCTATTGAAACGGGGAGGGCTATTGGGACTCACCTGTTGCAGACATGTTCTTGGTAGTTTGTGGCTCTGGTGGGAGGCAGGGTGCTGTTACAGAGCTGGGGCCCCCACTTCTGGAAGGGCAGGACCCATCTCTTCCAGAGCCAGGGGGCACCCTGTGTGGTGGGGCCTTCTCCCACTATTGGATCACGGCTGGGGGCATTCATGTGCTTTCTCCTGGGCCCCCTGACAGCTAGACAAAAGCTACCTGTTCACCCCTCACCGTTTGCCCAATAAACTGATCTAATTTTCTGATTTCTTTTTTTATTTCTCTCTCACGTTAACATTTGTTAAGAATTCTTGCCCAAACCTAATAAGTCTATATCATGATGGTTAGAAATTTTCCAACTCCACCACTTCTTCCAGTGCATTACTTTTTTTCTTTTCTTTTTTTGAGGTGGGGTCTCACTCTATTGCCCAAGCTGGAGTGCCTGGCATGATCACGGCTCACCACAACTTCTACCTCCTGGGCTCAAGGCAGTCCTTCCACCTCAGCCTCCCAAGTAGCTGGGACTATGGGTGCATGCCACCACACCCTGCTAATTTTTTAAATTTTTGTTTAGAAATGAAGTCTTGCTGTGTTACCTGGGCTGGTCTTGAACTCCTGGGCTCAAGCAATCCTCTCACCTCAGCCTCCCAAAGTGCCAAGATTACAGGCATGAGCCATTGAGCCCAGCCTGGAAATCCAGAATTTTATGTAACTCTCCTAATAAATGTTGCAACCAATTTCAGTTAAACAGGTTTGGCCTGTGGGCTCTGTTAGTTTTCAATCCTTGCCTCAAGTCCACAGTGGTTAGGGTCCAGTCAGCCCTCATACAGTTCATACCAGAGCAGCTAACAATTTACAGAATGGTATGTTAAAGCTCACTGGGCCTTCTCTCAGAAAATCCCCATAATTGTTCCATAAGATGGGTCAGTCTTGATTTTTTTTGAAGGTAAAATGAAGTAATTTTCTTAAAGGCACACAGCTAATAAGAGGAAGAGCTAGGACCCAAAGTGTGGCCACAGCAGTGTCCTCAGTGTCTTCAGCTGCCCACCAGACTATCCCCTGGGAGCAGGTTAGCCACAGCTCAGAACATCAGCACATTTTTGAACAGGGAAGCTGGGTGAGCGGAAAGAGCACTGAATCGAGAGTCTGAAAACCTAGGTTCCTATCTCAGCTCTGACATTTACTATTTTTGTAATCCGGAAAACACTCATCTCTGCACCTTGTTCATATATTTTTAATTTGTAAAATGGGAGCAGTACTAATACCCACCCTGCCTGACCTTGAATGCTCAGTAACCACTTAGAACCTGGGTTAAGATCAAGATCTGTCCACACATCGTCTCTGGAAGCCTGTCCCAGCTTCCCCAGGCAGAGTTAGCCAGTATCTTCCAGGTGCTCCCTCGAGACTTCGTTTCTGCCATGACAGCATTTATCCAGGTGTGTGTGTGTGCACGTGTTATGTTCTGCCTTGTT
Organism: Carlito syrichta; assembly: GCF_000164805.1. Lineage (NCBI taxonomy): Eukaryota > Metazoa > Chordata > Mammalia > Primates > Tarsiidae > Carlito > Carlito syrichta. The sequence goes on along the minus strand of NW_007257534.1, from coordinate 51,119 downwards.
CCAGAAAGACATGTGTATGTGTCTTATCTGGTACCTTCTTCCCCTGCAGATAACCACGCATTCTATATTCCAGGAATGTCAAGGACAAAAATGAGATTTTTTTATCATGCCCCCATTGTCTAACACAGTGCTTGGCACAGGTCGATACTCAGAAAATATTTGTTGAATCAATGATTGAGTTAGCCCAGGAAATCCCTTTCTGAGAACACATACCTCCCTGGGCCCATACTGACTGCCTAGTCTTCCTTAGATGCCAGCTGAGGAGGGACCCGTTGGGTTCAAGGTCACCTTTTCTTACCACGGTGCCTTTTCTCACAGCTGCTGGCTAAGGCACAAAGCAAAACGTCCTTCATTCACTGCTTGTTATTCGGGCAAGGGTGCCCTCCTCCCCCCAATAGGCTGCCAGGAGTAGGACAGATGTGGCCTTGTCAGCAGCGGCTTGGCATAATTTTGAATAAGGGGTGTGTTGTCCTTGTCCCTCTCACAGTGTCTGGACGCCAGCCGCCCATGGCTCTGCTACTGGATCCTGCACAGCTTGGAGCTGCTAGACGAGCCCATCCCCCAGGGCGTGGCCTCAGAGTGAGTCCTGTTTGTGGAACCTGGCGTTCCCTGAAATTGTATTTTGAGTTTCGGGTTCTCTTTGTTTCTGTTTTATTTCTTTGGAATGCAACAAAACGAGCGCTACCCCTTGCCCTTCTCACGAGCCCTACCCCTTGCCCTTCTCACGACCCCCAGCCACTTCCTGTACCGCCTCCACTGTAGAGGCCTGGTGGGTAGAACAAGGCTTTGAACTCCAGAGAGAAGGATTCTGGTTTCTTCTGTGACCTTTTCTTTTGGCTCTTGGCTCTGGTCTCTGAGAAGAGTCTTCATCATCAACTCTCAGAGACGTGGTTTTGTCAGAAAGCAAGCGCCAAGCCAGGGAACAAAACACATCTTTGCCTTGCAAACACCTCCACGGAAGTTCCTCCTCCTCAGCGCTGGGAAGGACAGGGCAGCTCTTGGTGGGACAGGATGTATCACTGGCTTGGTGTAAAGTGCTGTGACTCACAGTTCTCTTCAACCCCTCATTTGTGATCAGAGAGCTAAGCAACTGAGCTTCTTTCCCATCTCCTGGCACAGATGGCATTCTCAGCGTGGCACCTCATTCTCAGAAGCTCATCACCATTTATGTCTTTTCTTCCTTTTTTTTTTTTGAGTTGGGGTCTCACTCTGTCACCCAGGCTGAAGTACAGTGGCACGATCATAGCTCACCGCGTCTTCAAACTCCTTGTCTCAGGCGAGTCTCCCACCTCAGTCTTTTGAGTAGTTGAGACTTACAGACATACACCACCACGCTCAGCTTTTTTTCTTTCTATTTCTGTAGTGATGGGGTCTTATTATGTTGCCCACGCTGATCTAAACTTCATGACATGAAGCATTTCCCCCACCTTGGCCTCCCAAAGTACTGGGATTACAGGCATGAGCCACCGAACCTAGCCACAATTTATATCTTTTTTTTTTTTTGAGTTGGAGTCTCACTCTGTCACTCAGACTGGAGTGCAGTGGCTGCTTGCGGCCACTGCAGCCTCAACCTGCTGGGCTCTGGTGATCCGTCTGCCTCAGCCTTCCAAGTAGCTGGAACTACAGGTGTGTGCTACCATGCCCAGCTAATTTTTAAAATTTATTTATTGTAGAGATGAGGTCTCGTCAAGTTGCCCAGGCAGGTCTTGAACCCCCGGGCTCAGGCAATCCACTCACCTTGGCCTCCCAAAGTGCTGGGATTACAGGCTGAGCCACTGAGCCCGGCCCACAATTTATATCTTAAAGAAGCAAAAACGGGTCATGACTTCACTCTCATGGGTACCTGGGACAGGAAGGACAGCCAGGAATTGGATCCAAGAGCGGCATGTCCTTGGTGGCATTTCGAGCTCATCCTCTGCCCCTGGGGTTCTTGGAGGTGAGGTATCTGGGGAGGGACTTTAGGCAGGTTCCTTTCTCAACAGCACAAGCAGGCAGCCGTGCCAGGATGCAGGGAGGCCAGCCGGGGGCCCTGCTCTGGTCCCAGTGCTTCTGCCTGGGTCACACTGTCAGGTCAGAAGAACAGAACTGTACATTGTCTCATTCATTCTGTCTTAACAATAACCTCTCATTCTCGCCTTCCTGGGCAGGGTGTCTTGTGATGGGTGTGGACCGGGAGCATAATAAAGAATTGGGCCATTAACCCTGTGATATGCAGGATGCTTTCCAAGGGAGGGATGCCTGAGTGTTAGATCGTCAGGGTGCTGCTGTAAGCCTGGGAGCTTCCAGCACTGGTCGTGTTTCTGCAGGAGTAGGAATTTCATTGTCAGAATAAAGGCCCACGTGCTTCTGAAATACCAGTTGGGGGCTGGGACTGTTTGGGAAGTTTCCCTTCCACACCTACACACTCAGGAGGTACACTGGGAGAATGAGAAAGTCGTGTGAGAAGAGAGAGAAGAAATGGGAGCTTCTGTGCATGTGAGAACAAATGCCCCATGGAGGAGGACACACACCGTGGGAAGCAGAAGACAGGCCAGGGGCTTCCGGGTGGAAGAACTTGGGCCACAATCAACTGAGTTTTTTTAGGTTGTATAATATAATTGATGTTTTTTTTTTTTTTAGATTGGAAAATGTAGTTTATTTAGAAAGTAAATTAGAGAAGAGATTCACCTCCCCAAGGTGGGGGAACGGGCCAAAGCTTAGGAAAACATGGCTGCCATAGCCCAAAGAGCCACGTGACCTGACCAGAGTTTAGCAAAGCAATGACCTGGTGGTTTAAATATATATATATATATATATGTTATATATTTATTGAGACAAGGTCTTACTCTGTCACCCAGGCTAGAGTACAGTGGTATGATCATGGCTCACCACAGCCTCAACCTCCTGGGCTCAGGTGATCCTCTTGCCTCAGCCTCCAGAGTAGCTAGAACTACAAGCAAGCGCTGCCATGCCTGGCTAATTTTTTTTGTTTTTTGTAGTGACAGGGTCTCTCTGTGTTGTCCAGTCTAGTCTTGAACTCTTGGGCTCAAGTGATCCTCCTGGCTGGTCTTGAACTCTTGGGCGCAAGCAATCCTCCTGTCCTGGCCTCCCAAAGTGCTGGGATTACTGGCATGAGCCACCACACCCAGCCATCAATAGTGTTTTATAGTGAAGGAACCTGAGAACTCCCTTCCTTGCCTCTCTTTCTTCCTGCTTCCCATGGTCTGTGTCCTTTTCTAAGGACATAAGTGTCAGAATTACTTTTGTGGCAACATCACATAGGAAGAGAGGAACCCTTTAAAGGGCTTTTCACAGTCAATGATTGGAAATAACTTGAATATCAATAGTAAGGAAAGCTTTAAAATTCACAGTGGGCACAGTGACTCCTGCTTGCACTTTGGGAGGCGGAGGAGGGAGGATTGTTTGAGCCTAGGAGCTTGAGACAAGCCTGGGCAACATAGCGAGACCTAGTCTCCACAAAAAATAGAAAAATTAGCCCAGTGTGGTGGCACATACCTGTAGTCCCAGCTGCTTCAGAGGCTGGTGCAGAAGGATCACCTGAACCTGGGAGTTGGAGGCTATAGTAAGCAATGATAGTGCCACTGCACTCCAGCCTGGGCAACACAATGAGATTAAGACTCATAAATAAAAATGAATAAATAAATAAAGTTTAAGACAATTATGGTGTAGTACATACAGTGAAATACTATATAACCATTAAAAACTTGTATATATAAATGTGTATATTTTATGTAATAATGTATATAGAGAAAGGTGAAGAAGTAATTTAGAAGATTCAACTTTTTTTTTTTTTTTTGAGTTGGAGTCTCACTCTGTCGCCCAGACTGGAGTGCAGTGGCCACTCCCGGCCACCACAGCCTTGACCTGCTGGGCTCCAGCGATCCTTCCGCCTCAGCCTTCCGAGTAGCCGGAATTACAGGCATGTGCTACCACGCCCGGCTAATTTTTTGATTTATTGTAGAGATGAGGTCTCGCCTGCCCAGGCAGGTCTCGAACCCGCGGGCTCAGGCAGTCCACTCACCTCAGCCTCCCAAAGGCGCAGGATTACAGGCTGAGCCACCGAGCCCAGCTAAGATTCAACTTTTATAGATTAAAAATATAGATGATTGCACAGAAAAAATCAGAAGGATACATACACACATAGAGTAGTTATTTCTTAGTGGTGGGGTTAAAGTTGATTTTTAAACCTTCCTTTTTATGCTTATTTGCATTTTCTTAAACTTCTGTAGTAGACTTTTATTGTTTAATAATTAAAAGAATGTTTAAAATGAGACCATGCACAGTGGGTCGTGCCTATAATCCTAGCACTTTGGGAGGCCAAGGTGGGAGGATGCTTGAGTCCAGGAGTTCAAGACCAGCCTAGGTAATATAGCAAGACCATGTCTCTATAGTAAACCAAAAATTAATTGGGCGTGGTGGCATATACCTTTAGTTCCAACTAGGGAGGCTGAGGCAGAAGGATCACCTGAACCCAACAGGTCAAGTCTGTGGTGAGCCGTGACTGTGCCAGCAGACTCCAGCCTGGGTGACAGAGTGAGGGCCTGACTCAAAAAAGAAGTTTTTAAATTAAAAAACTGATTTGTCTTCATTTCAAGAACCACTTGATGGTTAACCACTGGAAGTTTCTGTTTCACAGCTGCCTTAAAAGTTTTACCTGTGGTTCTTTTGAGCATTGATTTAATGAATTTTTAAATAATTACTTATACTTGCAAATAATGTATCTTGTTTTGTGGCTAACTGGCAGTTAATTCTAGGTACAGGCAACATTTGTTATGAACAGACCTTGTAGCTCTGACCTGTAAGGAAATAAACTGTTTTCAGTAGCAATCTTTTTTTTTTTGAGTCAGAGTCTCACTCTGTCAGCAGGGCTGGAGTGCAGTGGCACATCCACGACCACTGCAGCCTCGACCTACTGTGCTCAGGTGATCCTTCCACCTCAGTCTTCCAAACAGCCATGTGCCACCACTCCCACCTAATTTTTTGATTTATTGTAGAGATGAGATCTCGCCATGTTGCTCAGTCTGGTCTCGAACCCCTGGCTCAGGCAATCCTCTCGCCGCCGCCTCCCAAAGTGCTAGAATTACAGGCTTGAGCCACTGCTCCCGGCTTTCAGTAGCAATCTTAATGACTTCTATAAAAATATGGGGATTTTTTTTAACTACATGAAATAGAACATTGTCTTTTAATTTATTTTGCACAGGAAAAAGACATGCTTTGAAATGTGGTCAAATTTTTTTTGCATACAAATATTATGGTGACCTAGAAGCAGAGTGCAGCTCTGGAGTGTGCTTATTTTCCCATCCTCTCTCTCCTTTGCCTGGACACTTGGGTCCCTTACACGTGCACAAAGGTTTCTGTCACTTTCCTATTTTGCACAGGGGTCATGCTAATCTGCTCCATATCATTCCAATTCTAGTATTTATGCCGCCACAGTGAACATCTGTCTTTCTGGTGTCGTTCACTGTTGTGCTTCTGTTTGTTTAGGGAACAATATGAGAAGCTGGGTTCCCTCTAGTGGACGAAATTGCTTCTGTTGGCTCCTGTGGCTGCTGACCAATGCCAGCAAGGCTGGATTGTTCCTACTGGTCTCAGAGGTTTCAAGAGTGATATATTCATAGAGAAAAATTTAGCTTGTCTCCCTTAAGAAGCATTATGCACAAATTTATGCGTTTACATAAAATAAATTAATAATATTTTAGAACCAGACTAAGAACATTTGCTTTGCTTAATGGTTTTAGCACAGAAGGAATCTTCCTTTGATGAGAATTCCATGCTTATCATCGAAAGCGGGTTCAGTGAAACAACAGAGCAAATGAAAGTCCTGGGGAGACACCTCACTGTTAAAGTGAGGTTTTTCGCTTTTGTAAGATCTTAAGATTGCCTTTAGGCTGGGCACAGTGGCTCATGCTTATAATCCCAGCATTTTGGGAGGCTGAGGCAGAAGGATTGTTTGAGTCCAGGAGTTTGAGACCAGCCTAGGCAACATAGTGACACCTCATCTCTACAAAAAATCAAAAATTTAACTGGGCATGGTGGCGCATGCCTGTGGTCCCAGCTTCCCAGGAGGCTGAGGCAGGAGGATCGCCTCAAAAAAAAATTGCCTTTAATTTAAAAATCCTTTTAGCACATTGCAGCTCATAAAATGTTTCTAAAGATGAATTCAAGTTTTGATATTTCAGTGTTTCATTATTTCCCTTTCAAAAGGTTATCAGAAACCTGTCCCCTGAGTAGCCTAAATATTTTTCCTTTCCATTTTTGGATATAGTTTGTATGTTTCCTTACCTTCCAGTGAGGACACCATATCTAGGCCTTGGTCTTCTGGGTATTGTTTTTGGCCAGGTGCTGCTGACATCTAGTGGGTGCAGGTCAGGGATGTTCTGTAGGACAGTCCACGCAACAAAGAGTTACCGGGTGCCAGATATCAACAGGGCTGGAGTTGAGAGGCTCTGATCTGAAGTCACCCACTTTAGATGTGACCACATTTCCCAAAGGCAGCCATGCAGAGGACTGCCAGTGCTTGATACGTAAGTGACCTGTCCTGTTCTGTAAGCAACCCCTCTCCTGGAATCCACAGGAGTGCTGCCTGCCTCACCTGTTCACTGTTGTACCGACCTAGGAGGGAGTATTCCTCTCCATCGCATCAAGCTGAAGCTGTTTTACAGTTAGTTTACAGAAGAAGCCTGGCATGATGTCAACTCATGAATCTTGCATTATTATTATTATTTGAGTTGGAGTCTCACTCTGTCACCCAGGCTGGAGTGCAGTGGCATGCTCATGGCCACTGCAGCCATGACCTGCTGGGCTCAGGCGAACCTTCCAAGTAACTGGAACTATAGGTGTGTGCCACCACGCTTGGCTAATTTTTTGATTTATTGTAGAGATGAGGTCTTACCAAGTTGCCCAGGCTGGTCTTGAACCCCTGGACTCAGGTAATCCTCTTGCCTCGGCATCCCAAAGTGCTGAGATTACAGGTTTGAGCCACCATGCCTGGTCTATTTTATTTTTTTGAGTTGAGGTCTCATGCTGTTACCCTGGCTGGAATGCAGTGGCATGATCATATCTCACTGCGTCAAGCGATCCTCTTGCCTCAGCCTCCTGAGTAGCTGGGACTACAGATGTGTGCTACCATGCCTGGCTTATTTTTTAAATTTTTTTGTAGAGATGAGGTCTTGCTGTGTTGCCCAGGCTAGTCTTGAACTCCTGACCTCAGCAATCTTTTAGCCTCAGCCTCCCAAACTGCTGGGGTTATAGATGTGAGCCAATGCTCCTGGCCTGAATCTTGCATTTACATCCACTCCTAAGCCATATTGCTCAAGGATGACTGTTCTTATTTCCAAAGCTATATTCTTTTTTTTTCCTGCCCAATTGTACAGAACAAAGCTACAATCTCTATATATAATCTATATAATTTATTTCAGGCCTTACTCTGTCTATGGTAGCCTATTTTGGTGCTGAGGTTTTTTCCTAAATCTAACCTAAATTCTTCTTGCTGCAGCTTAGCCTCAATTGTTATTTACTAGAAAATTTGCATAGTTGCCCTTTTATACTTGAAGATTTTTTTTTTTTGAGTTCGAGTCTCATTCTGTCGCCCAGATGAGTGCAGTAACTGCTCCTGGCCACCTCAGCCTCAACCTGCTAGGCTCCGGCGAGCCTTCCGCCCCAGCCTTCTAAGTAGCTGGAACTACAGTCGTGCACTACCATACCCGGCTAATTTTTTGATTTATTGTAGAGATGAGGTCTCACCAAGTTGCCCAGGCGGGTCTCGAACCCACGGGCTCAGGCAATCCACTCACCTCAGCCTCCCAAGGCACGGGATTACAGGCTAAGCCACCGAGCCTGGCTTACTTGAAGTATTTTTTTGGGTAGCTCCCTTGCTGTGATTGTCTGTAATATTAAGCCTTTTAGTACTTTTTAAAAAGTAGCCATGTTTGTAGCTCTAATTGGAATGTGCTTTGAATTGGAAAATAGAGATTGGAACCAGCTACAGTTCTGACCTATACTGTGGTTATGATGCCCTGAGCAAGTGGTTTGTTTTTGTTGTTCACAACTCATAGGCCCTGATCTCTGGTCCTTTATCTGCTGTGTTTTAGTCATTTTCCATCTTGTAATTTTTGTAGAGACAGGGTTTGCTCAGTTGCCCAGGCTGGCCACAAACTGCTGGCCTTAGCTGGGCATTGTGGCGCATGCCTGTGGTTCTAGCTACTTGGAAGGCTGAGGCAGAATGATCACCTGAGCCCAGCAGGTTGAGGCTGCGGTGGCCATGAGCATGCCACTGCACTCCAGACTGGGTGACAGAATGAGACTCCAACTCAAAAATAACAAATAAAAACTCCTGGCCTGAAGTGATCCTCGTGCCTTGACCTCCCAAAGTGTTGAGATGGTGTGAGCCACCACACCTGGCTCATTTGTTTTATTCTTATTGGCTTCTGATCTGTTTCCTTGCGCGTATTATATTCTTGACTTATTTTCATATTTACATGATTTTGAATTCTTCATCCAAGTTAGTGACAGTGATGTTTAGAATTAACCACTTAAAGCCAGGTACAGTGGACTGTAGCTTCTTGGGAAGCTGAGATGGGAGGATCCGTGGAGCCCAGGAATTCAAGTCCAGCCTGAGCAACATAGCAAAATCCAATCTCTTAACAAAAAAAGAATCAACCATTTTAGATAAATCTTCAATTACCACCTAAAAGGCTCAGTGTAAAATCCTTATAAGACTGAGGCTGAAAGTGCCATCATTGGTATGCTAGCTTCTTTCCTTCCTTCCTTCCTTCTTTCCTTCCTTCCTTCCTTCCTTCCTTCCTTCCTTCCTTCCTTCCTTCCTTTCTTTCTTTCTTTCTTTCTTTCTTTTTGTTTGCTACTCTAGCTTTGAACTTGGGCCTCTTACAAGATTTATATACTCTTTAATGATCGAATGATAGAGCATGGTGTCCAGTAGAACACTCTGTGATCATGGAAATGTTCTGTATGTGTGCTGTCTAGTGTGGTAGACACCAGCCATGTGTGGCTGTTGAACACTAGAAATGTGGCTAGTGTGATGGAGGAGCTGAATTCTCCATTTTAACTAATTTAGACAGCCTCGTGTGGCTAGCGGCTACCGCCTGTTGGCCAGTGCATTATGGCCTATGTGGTCCCCAGTCCAGGAGTGTGTTAGAAACGCGTGGGAGTGTGTTAGAAACGCGTGTCTCAGGCCCATCTGGTTCTGAGTAGAATAGGACCCACAGGTGATTTCTGTGCACACTCACATTTAAGAAGCACTGATACTTGACTGAACACTGAAGTCTTATGGGGAGTTATAAAAAATACTGATATCTGTGTCCCACCTTCAGCGCTTCTGGCTTAATTGGTATTAGGTGTTGCCTGGGCATTGAGATGGTTAAAATTGTGCAGCAAAACCAAGTGGTGCTCACGCTTTGTGTGCATCTGAAAATGCAGAAGCCCCGGCCTGGCTCTGTCCTGCATCAGCCATCCTGGGTCTCCGTGTTTCTATTCATCTCCACAGATTCTGCTGCACATGTTTTGGGTTTGAGAATCCCCAATCCAGAAGATAGTTTCCCACTTTGTTGGTATCACGCAAGCGAGAATGAAATGCCTTGCTGATCTTAAAGAAAATCGATCTATTACAGTTTTCAGTCCATTTTATTTTATTTATTTTTCTTTTTTTTTTGAGTTGGAGTCACACTCTGTCGCCCAGACTGGAGTACAGTGGCCACTCCCGGCCACCGCAGCCTCGACCTGCTGGGCTCTGGCGATCCTTCCGCCCCAGCCTTCCAAGTAGCCGGAATTACAGGCACGCTACCA
>NW_007257534.1:36805-41298 GCF_000164805.1 Carlito syrichta | reverse complement strand
CACTCACCTCAGCCTCCCAAAGGTGCAGGATTACAGGCTGAGCCACCGAGCCCGGCTTTCAGTCAATTTTAAATGAATGCTTTTGTGAATATTTGCTTTTTTACAAAGTGTACCTCGGTGTTTGCACGATTTTTTTTGTGCTTGTGATTTTTTTATTGATTGGTGAGTGTTTTGTCTCTATGATAATTTTTCTCCCTACCACCCCTTTAACATTTTTTTAAAACATTTTTTTGAGGGATGGGGGTCTTGCTGTGTTGCCCAGGCTGGTCTTGCGCTTCTGGGCTCAAGCGATTCTCCTGCCTCCGCCTCCCAAAGCACTGGGATTGTGGGTGTGTGCCACCGTGCCTGGCCCCCTTTTTATAGGTAGAAGTATCATGAACATATTGGTTTTCGGAATTGCTATGGAGCCTGCTAGTGACAGCTGCTAGCTTCATGGTCAGTTTCCTGGTTCATTGAGGTGCAAACTGGAAAGCATTGGGATCAGAACATTCTGTTACACAGAAGTATCTGAGGCTTGAAAGAAGCCCAGCCTCCAATTCCTCAGCCCAGCCCCAGAGACAGTCAGATGCAGTGTGTCAGCCAAGGGAGCCTGGCATGGAGGGGTGATATCAGGGTGTCTGGTACATTCAGATCCCAGCTCATTCCAGACTTCAGGCTGCAGGCTCAGGAGCTGGGGAAGGGAATAGATAAACTTGGTGACTCCTTTTTTTGCTTTTTAAAAGTGTACTGTTAAGTTTTATATCAACTGACTGGGCATGGTGGCACATGCCTATAATCTCAGCACTTTGAGAGGCCGAGATGAGAGGATCACTTGAGCCCAGAAGTTTAAGACCAGCCTGGCCAACATGGTAAAACCTCACCTCTACAATAAAATTAAAAAATTTAAGCTGGGTATGGTGGCTCACGCCTGTAATCCCAGCACTTTGGGAGGTGGAGGCAAGAGAATTACCTGAGCCCGGGAGTTCAAGACCAGCTTGGGAAACAGTGAGACCTCGTTTCTACAATAAATAAAAAATTAGCCAGGTGTGGTGGCATGCACCTGTAGTTCCAGCTACTTGGAAGACTGAGGCAGAAGGATCCCCTGAGCCCAATAGGTTGAGGCTGCAGTGGCCGTGAGCGTGCCACTACACTCCAGCCTGGGCGACAGAGTGAGACTCTGTCTCAAAAAAAAATTTTTGCCATAGAATTGCCTTCCTTTGACGATTAGCACCAGTTTCATCCTTGTGTTTCCCACAGACAAATATTAGGTGCAGATAGGAGTGAATGTGTATTGTTTGTTACCTGGGGTGATTTCTGGACTCAAACAGCAAAATTTCTTTTGCCATCCCTGCCCAGATCATGGGAGGTCTGAAACCGAAAGTGACTGATTGTGATGTGGGAAAGCAACGATACGCTGTGTCTTTGTGGAGGTCAGCTAGGCTGTGAGGTCTCTCTGGCAGCAGTGGGTAGGACATAAAGAGCCCAGGAAAAGGGGTGCCCCTGCTGAGCTGTGGAAAGCAGCTCCATCACCAGGGCTTTCCTGGAGCACCCCCTTCCCGGTATCCTTCAGAGGACCTTGGACAAATAGGGGCTCTCTTCTTTTTTTTGAGTCAGAGTCTCACTCTGTTGTCCAGGCTGGAGTGCAGTGGCACAATCTTGGCTTACCACAGCCTCGACCCCCTGGACTCAGGCGATCCTTCCATCTCAGCCTCCCCAGTAGCTGGGACTACAGGCACATGCAACCACGCCCAGCTAATTTTTTACTTTTTTGTAGCAGTAGAATCTCATCATGTTGCCCAGGCTAGTCTTGAACTCCTGGGCTCAAGCGATCCTCCTGCTTCAGCCTCCCAGAGTGCTGGGATTACAGGTGTGAGCCACTGTGCATAGCCCAAACAGGAACTCTCTTGATATCACCTACATAAGGATGTAGCTTCTGGGCCACCTGATGCCAGGCTTGGAGGTAGACTTTCCACACAGTTTCCCTCGATAAGCGGGCTGGAGCCTCTTTGAATTAGTGTGAAAAATGCCCCAAGAACCTACAAGCCATGGTACATTCTCGTGATGTGAGTCGGTGGTGCTCCCCTTGAGTAGGCCACGATTGGGGTAAGTGTGATAGCAGTCCAGCTCTCTCTTACCTCCTAACCATGGAGGTGGACTCCATTCAAAGCTCATTTCTTCCTGGTGGAAGGAACAGAAATCAGCAGCCCACGGGTTTAGGTGGCAGTGGCAGCGAGAAGGTGTCTCTCGGCCTGTTCATGGCACCAAGTTCTAGGCCAATTCCAAGGCTAGGAGGTCCTCTAGCCTAGCCAAGGCAAGGAGAAAGTGGTTGTACCCCAGGTCCAGGATGGCAAGTTGAGTGACAAGTACAGGAAAGATTTGGTCAGGAAGCATCAGAGACTCTTACCCACGTCCATGGAAGGTCATGGGTTTCTTCCCAGCCTTAAGTTCCTTCTTTGTGATTGGGCATGTGCTTAGTACAAAACTCAGAGGAGGGCTGGTAGCTGGGGAGAGAGCTAGGACCCCTCCTGGGGGGGGTCATCTCTATCTGGTGGGAGGGGGCCACTGGGAAGGCATGGACTCAGCATTAATGCTCTTTGACTCTGTTTCCTCTGGCCGTGTGCTTAGTGTGTGTCACTTCCTGGAGCTGTGTCAGAGCCCGGAAGGGGGCTTTGGTGGGGGCCCCGGCCAGTACCCACACCTCGCGCCCACATATGCAGCCGTCAACGCGCTGTGCATCATTGGCACGGAGGAGGCCTATGACGTCATTAACAGGTATGGCAGATCCAGTGGGACGGACCCTGGGGGCTCCCTGCTTGCTGGCACCACACTGACCTCAGCCTCTCCTGCCTCCAGAGAGAAGCTCCTTGAGTATCTGTACTCGCTGAAACAGCTGGACGGCTCCTTTCTCATGCACATCGGAGGCGAGGTGGACGTGAGGTGAGTGGGGGTAGCCTAGGAGCTGCCTCGGGTGACCGAGAGCCTTGGGAACAGCACGGCAAAGCTGCTCCTCCATCTCACGAGTGGATGACACATCAGTGACATGGTGTCATCATCGTGGTAGATGTGACACAGAAGTCCTCAGATATCATGATCGCTTCACTTCTTTCTTTTTTGTTTTGCCTTTTTTAGTTGGATCTCACTCTGTCACCCAGGCTGGAGTGCAGCGGCACAATCACAGCTCACCACAGCCTTGACCTTCTGGACTCAGGTGATCCTTTCACCTCAGCCTCCCGAGCTGGGATTACAGGCATGCATCACCATGCCCAGTTTTTATTTTTTGTAAAGATGAGGTCTCACTATGTTGGCCAAGCTGGTTTCAAACTCCTAGGCTCAAGTGATCCTTCCACATTGGTCTCTCAAAGTGCTGGAATTACAGGCATGAGCCACTGAACCTGGCTCTTCTTTTATATAAATGTCAACATATAAGTAAGACAGAAACAAAATACATGCTTTTGTTTTAAAGATTAATGATACATTTGTTTGGTATAAACAGGTATACCACAATATAAAAAACCGTGTGGTGTAATAGAAGCTTTCATCTCTCTGGGATAGGTAGGGAGACCAAAGTGCAGCAGGGACTCAGCAGATACTTTCCGAATGAATTCGGTGGCATCGTGAACACATGTAACACCTGAGTCCTCCTAGTACATGGAAGTTGCTCTGAGGTGCAGAGAGCCTTGTGGGCCAGCAGAGTGCAGAGCAGTACAGTCCCAGCTGTTGATTGGCACCAGTTGACTCAAAATTGGTGTTTCACCCAAGGAGTGCCTGATGTTCCTAGCAAGTGGCTTCTTGTCTGGCAGGAGATTACTTACGAGGCAGGTGGGAATTCATGAGTAAGTCATTTTTCAAAGACAGTGGCTCCTTGAGATTTTATACCATTTTAAGTTATTTAGTCTAAGAAATACTTGTTTTGTGAAGTTTCTGTATTAGAGCCATCCTACTGCCTATGTGGAAGAGGTTTTGCTTTGACACAAGTTGATTAATATTCTGGCTTAAGCATCTGGCCGAACATTGGTTTGAAAGTTACAGGGGAAGAAAACGCCATGAAGATTGTGGAGCATAAACCACATTGCAAGTAAAAGTAGGCACCCAGGCCAAAGGCCTTTAGTAAGAGATTTCTTCTCTTTCTCTTGTCTGTTCAAACTCAGAAATTGGATTTGGTGTCTGTATGTGCCAGTGAAGCCATTATAACTGTTGAGGTAAAGCAGTAGGTATTGATTCTTCTTAAGGAAAATAATAAAAGATGTTTTTCCCCTCATGGTCACTATATTGCCATTTCTATTCTGTAGATATTCCACCTAAATATGCTATCTTGAAACTTGGCTTTTTAAAACTTACTGAGGCCGGGCTCCTCGGTTGCTCAGCCTGTAATCCCAGCACTTTGGGAGGCTGAGGCAAGTAGATTGCCTGAGCCTGTGGGTTCGAGACCCATCCAGGCAACTTGGTGAGACCTCATCTCTACAATAAATCAAAAATTAGCCAGGTGTGGTAGTGCATGCCTATAGTTCTGGCTA
>NW_007257534.1:15295-36264 GCF_000164805.1 Carlito syrichta | reverse complement strand
TTTTGTAGAGATGAGGTCTCACCAAGTTGCCCAGGCGGGTCTCGAACCCACGGACTCAGGCAATCCGCTCACCTTGGCCTCCCAAAGTGCTGGGATTACAGGCTGAGCCACCAAGCCTGGCCCTTTTTTTTTTTTTTTTAAGTCATTCTTACTCTGTTGTCCAGACTGGAGTGCAATGGCACGATCATGGCCACCACAGCCTCGATGGACTCAGGTGGACTTTCTGCCTCAGTCTTCTAAGTAGTTGGGACTACAGGTGCCTGCCACCATGCCTGGCTACTTATTTATTTTATTGTAGAGACAAGGTCTCGCCAAATGGCCCAGGTTGGTCCTGAACTCCTGGGCTCAGGCCATTCTCTCACCTCTCCCTCCCAAGTGCTGGGATTACAGGGGTGAGCCACCACGGCTGGCCTGTGAACTTTATTTATTTACTTACTTATTATTTATGTATTTATTTTTGAGTTGGAGTCTCAGTCTGTCACCCAGACTGGAGTGCAGTGGCACACTCCCAGCCACTGTAGCCTCGACCTGCTGGGCTCTGGCGATCCTTCCACCTCAGCCTTCCAAGTAGCTAGAACTACAGGCGCATGCTACCAAACCTGGCTGATTTTTGATTTACTGTAGAGATGAGGTCTCGCCAATTTACCCAGGTGGGTCTCGAACCCTGGGGGCTCAGGCAATCCACTCACCTCAGCCTCCCAAGGCGCTGAGATTACAGGCTGAGCCACTGAGCCTGGCTGGCCTGTGAACTTTAAAAAATGTGAATGTGTGTTCACATGTCCAGTCATGTAAGTTAGTTCATGTGTTTGGTGTACATTGACACGTGTGCAACCTCTACCAGTGGTTGTGCTTTTGTGTACTTTATAGTACTGTATAGAGTACAGTAGCACAGTATGTTTCAAGCCTAGGATGTTTGGAAGCAAACATAAAAGCAGCAGTGATGTAGCTGGTACTTTATAGCCGATTGTGTTTGTTGGGTACCTAGGCTAACTTTGTTGAACATACAAACAAATTGGACTTAGGAACACACTCTCAGAATGGAACTCGTTTGTGTGTAGGGACTTACTATATTCTCTAACTTGCTCATTGCAGCCCAGTTTTTTTCTGTGTTCATATTTGTATCTGCTAGACAAATGCTAGGAAACTTCTCCAGTAAGATAGTTTTGTCCCACTGCAGAGCAGCATAGCCATGTGCCTCACCAGCCATGCTTTTCTAGTGATGCTCACCATTTGCACCCGTGCTTCCTGTGTGTGTGTGTGTGTGTATGTATGTGTGTGTGTGTGTGTGTGTGTGTGTGTGTGTGTGTCTTACTCTTTCACCCAGACTGGAGTGTAGTGAGTAACTGAGACTACAGGCATGTGCCACCACACCTGACTAGTTTTTGGATTTATTATAGAGATGATGCCTTGCCAAGTTGCCCTGGTTTGTTTCAAACCCCTGGACTCAGGCAACCCTCTTACCTCGGACTCCCAAAGTACTGGGATTACGGTCGTGAACCACAGTACCCAGCTTCAAGCTTGGAGTTTCTTGACACACCCATGCTCTCTCACCAAACTTTTGCAAATGCTGGATGTCTGTCTCCCACTTATCCCCATGGAATGCTCCAGATTATATAACCTAGATTAGGAGGTCAGGAATAAATAACTTCCTTCTTAAGAAATGAGGAAAAGCTGGGCTCAGTGGCTCAGCCTGTAATCCCGTGCCTTTGGGAGGCTGAGGTGAGTGGATTGCCTGAGTCCGTGGGTTCGAGACCCGCCTGGGCAACTTGGCAAGACCTCATCTCTACAATAAATCAAAATGAGCCGGGCGTGGTAGCGCGCGCCTGTAGTTCCAGCTACTTGGAAGGCTGAGGTGGAGGATCGCCGGAGCCCAGCAGGTCGAGGCTGTGGTGGTCGGGAGTGGTCACTGCACTCCAGTTTGGGTGACAGAATGACTCCAACTCAAAAAAAAAAAAAGAAATGAGGAAAAATGGTGCTTGCTATGCGTTCACTGTGATTTGATTTTTTTGCAATATACTAGACCTGCAAACACTTGAATAAGCTCATCTCAAAAACTATTAACAACTGTGGCAGACGAGAAAGATCATCCAAGGATGGCTTGAGCCCAGGAGTTTAAGAATGCAGTGAGCAGTATAGCACCATTATACTCCAGCTTGGACGACAGAGCAAGACCCTATCTCAAGAAAAAAAAAGGTCATTTAGAGACCACTTCTGTCTAACCCAGAATGGCAGCAGGCTAGCTTCCAGATGCCAAACTGTTCCCAGTCATGGCCAATTCCTTTCAGGTCAACTATACCCATAACACTCCTGAGGATGGACTGATGCTTTCAGGCAAAGGACAATGAAATAAACAAGTGAAAAATGAAAGAACTGAGTTATAGGAACTAGGCAAAGCAAGGAAGCCCGAAGGTATTTACTAGGTATTCCCCATTATTCATATTCTAAACCTTTATGTAAATAGAAAGCACAGGTGTGGCTGGGTGTGGTGGCCCACACCTGTAATCCCAGCACTTTGAAAGGCAGAGGCAAGAGAGGATTGCCTGATCTCAGAAATCTGAGACCAACCTGGGCAACTTGGCAAGACCTTGTCCCTACAATAAATAAAAAAATTAGCCAAGCATTATGGCGTACACCTGTCTTTTCAGCTATTTGGAAGGCTGACGTGGAAGGATTGCCTGAGCCCAGCAGGTCAAGGTTGCAGTGATGAGTGTGCCACTGCATTCTAACTGGGCGATAGAGTGAGACTCCAACTCAAAAAAAAAGTTCCAAGTTTAGTGTTGAAGTTTAGAGGGCCTGGTGGAGCTGGAAGGACAGACTGGAGGCAGGCCAAAAGGGCCCCGAAACCTCCTTATGGAGTCTGGAGTTTAGTCTGTTGGGTTCTAAGTATGGTGTGATGTGATCTGATGTGTATTTTGTTAGAAGTTCTCCAGTTGCGGAGGACGGGTTGTGGTATTTTAGTGAAAGTCCTCCGGTTTCAGGGCTGGAGGGAGGTTGACCAGACAGGAGACAGATCCAGGTAGAAGACAACAGTGACTTGGATTTGGGTGACGGCAGTGAGGATGGAGCATAATGGACGAATTTGAGGGCTGTGATAACTGGATGGCAGGAGAGGAAGTCGTACACGGACTGTTGGATTCTGTTTCCTCCCCGTCTCAGTGTGACTTGGGACTAGTGTCTTCCAGTGTCCCATCTTAGTTCCACTTATGAGAGGAGAGGCGACCTATATTGTCGGCCGCCTCCTGCCTTGAGGGTCATACTAGGGTTCAAGAGCAAATACTTCTGACCTCCTTTGAGAGGCCCAAGACCTGAAGGAAGTTAAATCAGGCCTTCAAAGTTGGCTCCTGGCAAAGGTGACATCTGGCGTTGGCACGGTGATGCACGTATGCCCCAGAGCCTGCTGGTACAACTCAATCTCCACTGTGCCCTTGGCCAGCGTGAGCAAGGATGATAATGCTGGGATGATAATGCGTGCAGCTTCCAGAGAGATTTCTCTGTAATACTTGTGACGCTTGGCCTCGTGTCATGTCTACGTTGAATATGATGGAAACTAGGCCCTTCTTTGCCCTCTTTCTTTGTACCTTTAGAAGAAGGATTTGTGAGCAGAATTCAAACAAATAGTTGTTGTCTTTCCCATCCTGGATATCTGACAAGACCACAGAGGGGAAAGAAGGGAGCTCCGTGAACGTGTTCTGTGTCAGGGAAGGTGAACTACAGCATGGCCTGAGATGAATTAGGGCTAGGAGGATGGAATGGCAAGAATTATCCCCAGCCAAGTAGGATAATGTTTAAAAAAAAATCTAGACATGGTGGCTCACGCCTGTAATCCTAGCAGTTAGGGAAGCAGAGGCGAGAGGATTGCCTGAGCCCAGGAATTCAAGACCAGCCTGGGCAACTTGGCAAAACATCGTCTCTACAATAAATTAAAAAATTGACCAGGTATAGGAGGATGCACCTGTGGTTCCAGCTGCTTGGAAGACTGAGGCAGAAGGATCGCCTGAGCCCAGTGGTTTGAGGCTGCAATGGCTGTGAGTGTGCCACTGTGCTCTAACATGGGTGACAGAGTGAGACTCCTCCTCAAAAAAAAAAAAAGTGTTCCTTGCTTTTCTTTTAAGCATGTGTATCTGTATGTGTCCTGGTGAGGGCTTGAAGTCAAGACGCTTGCCCTCTGGAGGACCATGGAATGCACCTGTGTGGGCTCACCTGTACCTACCCTTCTCGTGTGGTCTGAGCAGCTATTAGAGTCTGATGTCTGCTTTGCAGTGTGTCTGTGGCAGAAAAAGTATAGTTACTCTTGAATGTGTCCAGTCCATACGCAGACAGAAGTCCCGGATCTGAGCCAGGACTGACATCTGAGTGAATGAGCACATGAGGAGACCCGTGTGATGCCATGGAATTGTGGGAGCTCTTGCAGGCCTTTGAAAGAAGGGCTGAATCCCCTTTGGACATGGGCTGACATGGCTGTTGTGCAGGGAGGGAGAATGTCATGTTCTTTCACTGAAGCCATGCCGTGAGCAGCTCTATTCAAATAGAATGTCACACCTCTCAGTTGGACACCGAGGAGGACTGACCGTGTGCCAGGGGTGAGGCCAGGAGGTGACTACAGCTCACCAGGCCAGGCGAACACTCTGCCCCAGGTCCACGGAGCTCGTGAGCTCTCCCTCAGAGCTGACTGTGTTTCCTCCTCTGTCTCTTTCCAGAAGTGCATACTGTGCGGCCTCGGTTGCCTCTCTGACCAACATCATCACTCCAGACCTCTTCGAGGGCACCGCCGAGTGGATAGCAAGGTGAGAGAAGCCAGGGTGTTCTCAGCCTCAGACAGAAGTGGTCACAGCTGTATGTTGGAAAAATAAAGAAAATGAAAAAGCACTGGAAGGGAATACAAAATTATAAGAACTGTATTAGGGTTATCTAATGATTCTGCATTTAAGAAACACTTAAAATTTCTTTTTTCCAAACTTTCTTTTCTTTTTTAGTTGTTATAGAAACGGAGTCTTGCCATGTTATTTAGGCTGGTACCAAACTCCTGGCCTCAAGCGATACTCCCATTTTGGCCTCCCAAAGTGCTGGGATTACAGGCATGAGCTGCCATAGCCGGCCCCAAACTTTCTTTAATGTTATGTTATAGTTGAGACTGGCAAAGATCATAAAGTTTGCTAAACGGTATTGGCGGAGCCTGAATTGATTCAGCCAGGTGGGACAGCAGCCTGGCAATATCTGTCTCAAAGGTGCCTTTGCTTATGACCTAGTAATTCTACTCTTCAGAAACTCTCACACACTTGCAAAGAGACCAGACCAGGACTTGTTGACAAAAAGCTGGAGATGGTCCAGTGTTCATAAGCACAGGAGAGACAGGAAGTTAGTTGTGGTGCAATCACATTGGGATATAATGCAGTTGTCAAAATGAATGAACTGGAGCTATGTGTATCAATATGGTAAAATCTCAAAAACAATGTGGAATTAAAAAAAAAAAAAATAAGCTGGGCTTGGTGGCTCAGCCTGTAATCCCATGCTTTGGGAGGCTGAGGTAAGTAGATTGCCTGAGCCCCGCCTGGGCAACTTGGCGAGACCTCATCTCTAACAGCAAAGATAAAAAAAATTAGCTGGGCATGGTAGCGCACACCTGTAGTTTTAGCTACTTGGAAGGCCGAGGCGGAAGGATCGGCAGAGCCCAGCAGGTCGAGGCTGTGGTGGCCGGGCGCGTGCCACTGCACTCCAGGAGACAGAGTGAGACTCCAACTCAAAAAAAAAAAGAAAGCATACAAAAAACAGACAAATCTCAAAACAAAAACAATACAAATTTCATTTAAAATGTGAAAGCAGCCAGGTGCGATGGCTTGCGCCTGTAATCTAGCTCTTTGGGAGACTGAGGTGAGAGGATTGCCTGAACCCACAGGTTTGAGACCAGCCTGGGCAACTTGGTGAGACCTCATCTCTACAATAAATCAAGAAATTAGCCAGGTGTGGTGGTACACACCTGTAGTTCTGGCTACTTGGAACGCTAAGGTGGAAGGATCACCTGAGCCCAGCAGATCGAGGCTGCAGTAGCCTTGAGCATGCCACTGCTCTCCAGCCTGGATGAAACAGTGAGACTCTGACTCAAAAAAAAAAAGGTGAAAAGATGCAAAATAATTCTATATTGTTTATGTGAAGAATCATATGTAGAAATAATGTAAAAACATGCATAGGAAAGACAAACACCAAGTTCAAGGTGGTGGTCACTTCTGGAAGAGGAAATGAGATCGGGGGAATCTGCACAGGGGATCTCAACTATAAATGTTCGTTTTTTTGTTTAAGGCCTGATGTGTATATGGCTCAACCTAAGCTAGGTATTAGATACGTGTGTGTTCTGTATGTTATTGGCTGTACTTTCCTGGATGCTTCAAGTGTTTCATAATTTAAAAAAAGGAAACCAAGACTGATAGCGATGGCTCATGCATGCCTATAATCCCAGCACTTTGGGAGGCCAAGATGAGAGGATTGCCTGAGCCCACGGGTTCAAGACCAGCCAGGGCAACTTGATAAGACCTCAACTCTACAATAAATCAAAAATTTAGCTGTGTGTCATAGCGTATGCCTGTGGTTCCAGCTACTTGGAAGGCTGAGACGGAAGAATTGCCTGAGCCCAGCAGGTCAAGGCTGCGGTAGCCATGAGCGTGCCACTGCACTCCAACCTGGGTGACAGAGTGAGACTCCAACTCAAAAAATAAAAATAAAATAATGAAAAAGGAAACCAAAACTGTAGTAGATACATTTGTACTATTGTAGTAGGATAGCTGAGATCCTGTTTTATAAATTTTCTATTTTCTATTTTTTTTAGAGATGAGGTCTTACTGTGTTGCCCAGACTGGTTTTGAACTCCTGAACTCAAGTGATCCTCCCTCCTCGACCTCCCAAAGTGCTAGGATTACAGGCATGAGCCTGTTCTATAAATTTTATTTTTATCAAAGTCATACTTCTTACTGTGTAAATATGAGGTACAGTGAGACCAGATAATAGACAACCCTATTTACTTTTTTGTATAACTTCCATTTTCCTGGAGCTAATGTACAGATCATGAATTCATTCCCCAGTTCTCTGCCAGAACTATAAAACACGGCTGCCCTGCAGTCAGGTTCTTGGGGTCATCTGTCTCGGTGTGTGTGCATTTTGCATCTGCCCTCCTGAAGCCTCTCCCCTCCTGCTCAGTCTGGACAGATTGCACTCAGCGTGCTGCACGGCGGGCCTCCAGAAACCTCCAGCATGACATTCACTCCACTTCTCTCCTCTATTGAAGACCCTGGTCCCCTTTTCTTGGCTTTCCTCCCCATTTCCATGAGACACGCACTTCAGACGGTTCCAAAAGCAGGTACCTGGGAGAGACATGTGAAGATCTTGCCTGGGTCTTTGTTCTGACCTCATGCTTGATGGATAGGTTTGGTTAGAGACCCTCAGTGGGAGACGTATGGATTGCATTCTTTCTGAATTTTGCAAGCATGACTCCATGATCGCCTAGCTTCCAATGTTGTCATTAAAAGGCTGATAATAGTCATAGCTAGCATTTACTGAGGACTATATCATGCTTCATAGTAAGACAGCTCCAGTTTGAGTGAGAGGAGGTGCTGCCTGGTTTGGTTCTTTTTATACATTTTGTTTTTCTGAGATTTCCCATCTTTTTTCATTGTAAGTATCTTTTTCTTCATTTCACTGTGGTAAGTTTGTGATTATAATATCTACCTTTCAATCCTTATCTGGTAATTTCTACAACTGGGTAATTTTGGGGTTGGTATGTCGCATTTTTCTGACTCTTTAGGGGGTCTTACTATGTTGCCCAGGCCAGTCTCGAATTCCTGGCCTCAAGCAATCCTCCTGCCTCAGTCTCCCAAAGTACAGGGATTACAGGCATAAGCCATCTTGCCTGGTCTGTGATATTATGTTGTAGGTATAATACAATATCATATTATGGATTCTGTTAGATTACTCTGAAGGGTGTTGATTTCTTGACCCCTGGCCTGCTGCTGCCACATCTGGGCCACTGCACCTATGTTCAGGGCAAACCAGAAAGAAAAAATAGGGGGAGGGGAGGGATGGACTCCCTGCTATGGTGGGCTCCAGGTGTCAAAGCCCACTCAGGTTCGCCCTTCTCCAGCTAGCTGAGCCCCAAGGAAGCCAGTTTTTGCTTTTTGTGTGTGTGTGTTGGAGTCTCACTCTATTGCCCAAGCTGGAGTGCAGTGGCAAGCTCACTGCCACCCCAGCATCGATATGCTGGGCTCTGGCAATCCTTCCGCCTCTACCTTCCAAGTAGCCAGAGCTACGGGCGCATGCTACCACGCCTAGCTAATTTTTAATTTACTGTAGAGTGAGGTCTTGCCCAGTTGCCCAGACTGGTCTTGAACCCACGGGCTCTGGCAATCCACTTGCCTCGGCCTCTCATAGTGCTGGGATTACAGACTGAGACACCGAGCTCGGCCGTTTTTGCATTTTGTTCAGAGTGTGCAGCTGTCACTCAAGGGAGGATTGATTATGGTGCCTGCTGATTATGGACCTTTGACAGCCTGGGTTTGAACCCCAGTTTTTCCATTTCTTATTTGCTTTGTGCCTTGGGCAAGTTATTCAGCTTCTCTATGTTATTTTTCCTTTATGTGTCAGGTGAACATTGAATTTTATATTAAGCTGAACTACAAGGACACCCAGGGGGTCCCATAGTGTCGTCCCACATGGCAGTGCCACCCTGATGCCCAGGCCTCTGTCTTTGTTTTCTTCTCTCTGTCTGCCCCCATCCTATCCCTCTCTGGAGGCTTGTGGAATCCATATTCTTGTTTGGAGGTTTGATGGTGCTAAGCCTCGGTGGGGGTCATGTTTCACTCATTGTGCTGGGTCCCAGCAGCCTCTTCGATTTGGAAGTACTTGTATTTCAGTACCCAGCACCTTTACAGTAGTGTTGCTTTGATAATCTGTCTTCTTCCATGCTGTGTGTTTGTTCTTTTTTTGTTTTAATAACATTCCTTTAGAAGGTTTGAGCTTCTGATTTACAAAAACAAATTTTTTTTTGCCTGTTTTTCATCTCTTAGTCCTTCTTGTGTTTTCTGAGAGATTCTCTTACCAATTATCTTCTACTCCTTCTGTTGAGTTTTTATTTCAGTAATCCTATTTTTAATTTTCCAGAGCTCAGCTTTATTCCCTGACTGCTTTTTTTAAAAATACACTCTCTTGTTCTTGTTTCAGGGATATTTTATCCTTGCAGTAGTCTTACTTCATGTTATATTTTATCTAAAGATTTAACTCTATTTTCATTATTCTTACTTTTTTGAGTCAGGGTCTCAACTGACGTCCAGGCTGGAGTGCAGTGGCATGGTCACAGCTCACCACAGCCTCGACTTCCTGGGCTCAGGCAGTCCTTCTGCCTCAGCCTTCCAAGTAGCTGGAACTACAGGCATGAGCCACCATGCCTGGCTAATTTTTGATTTATTGTAAAGATGAGGTCTCACCAAATTGCCCAGGCTGGTCTTGAACCCACGGGCTCGGTCAATCTACTTGCCTTGGCCTCCCAAAGTGCTGGGATTACAGACATGAGCCACCACGCCCAGCCTAAAGATATAAGTTTAAGAAATTCTCTGTCAGGCATGGTGGCTCATGCCTGTAATCTCAGCACTTAGGAAGGTGGAGGTAAGAGGATTGCCTGAGCCCAGGGATTCAAGACACATGCCTGTAATCCCAGCACTTTGGGAGGTTTAGGTAGGACGATTGCTTGAACCTAGGAGTTCAAGACCTGTCTAGGCAACATAGTGAGACATCGTCTTTACAAAAAAAAATTTTTTTTTTTTTTGAGTTGGAGTCTCACTCTGTCACCCAGTCTGGAGTGCAGTGGCCGCTCCTGGTCACTACAGACTCGACCTGCTAGGCTCTGGTGATCCTTCCGCTTCAGCCTTCCGAGTAACCAGAATTACAGGCATGCGCTACCATGCCTGGCTAATTTTTGATTTATTGTAGAGATGAGGTCTCACCAAGTTGTCCAGACGGGTCTCAAACCCGCGGGATCAGGCAGTTCACTCACTTCAGCCTCCCAAAGTGCTGGGATTACAGGCTAAGCCACCGAGCCTGGCAAAAAATTTTTTTAAAAAGTAGGTGGGCATGGTGGTACATGCTTGTAGTCCCAGCTACTTGGGAGGCTGAGGCAGAAGGATCACCTGAGTCTAGGAGTCTGAGGTTGCAATGAGCCATGATCATGCCACTGCACTCCAGCCTGAGTAACAGAGTGTGATTCTGACTCAAATAAAAAATTCTTTTATTTTCATTTTACCAGTCTCTTTGTGTTCAATCCATTATGTTTCGTTAGAAGACACTTGAAGGAATTTTATTAAATGAAAAAAGCAAGGTGCAGTGTGTATCATATGTTCCCACCTGTGTAGAAATGAAAGGAGGAAAGTGGAACATACATATGTATAGTGTGTGTGTGTGTGTGTGTGTGTGTGGAGAGAGAGAGAGAAACTGAGACACAGAAACAGACAGTGGTCATGCTGGTAAGAAGTTGGAGGCTGAGGTGGGCAGGATACCTTTTCAGTGCTTACTCTTTCGTACTTTTAAGAGTTTGAACTGTTACCCAGGTGTGGTAGCTCATGCCAATAATTCTAGCATTTTGGGAGGTGGAGGCAAGGGGATGCCTGAGCTCAGGGGTTCGAGACCAGCCTGAGCAACATGGCAAGACCTCGTCTCTACAGTAAATCAAAAAATCAGCCAGGCGTGATGACACATGCCTGTGGTTCCAACTACTTGGAAGGCTGAGACAGAAGGGCCACCTGAGCCCAGCAGGTCGAGGCTGCGGTGGCTGTGAGTGTGCCACTGCACTCCAGCTGGATGACAGAGTAAGACTCCAACTCAGAAAAAAAAAGTGTAAACTGTCAAAATGAGTATTACCTTTTCAGTTTAAAAAGAAGACTAGTTAAGAAAAAGGAATATTAAGTGACCCCTCACATACCCTCGTATTTCTGTTTTTTCTTTTTTTTTTTTGAGTTGGAGTCTCACTCTGTCGCCCAGACTGGAGTGCAGTGTCCGCTCCTGGCCACTGCAGCCTCGACCTGCTGGGCTCCAGCAATCCTTCCGCCTCAGCCTTACAAGTAGCCGGAATTACAGGCATGCGCTACCATGCCCGGCTGATTTTTTGATTGATGGTAAAGATGAGGTCTCGCTGCCCAGGCGGGACTCGAACCCACGGGCTCAGGCAATCCACTCACCTCAGCCTCCCAGAGGTGTGGGATTACAGGCTGAGCCACCGAGCCCGCCCGTATTTCTGTTTTTTCAAACTTAAGCTCTTCTGATACCCAGGTGGCCACATGCACTGCTAGTGTGGAGGGAGGAAGAGGAGAGGGGCGTGTTGGGTGGGGGGACAGGATGGTGAAGAAACTGATAGTGCTGCTGCTCTCCCTGGGCCTGGGTCCTCTCTGAAATATGCCCAAGATGCCAGGCCTCCAGGGAGAGCTGCCCAGAAGACAAAGATATCACTGCTTCCTTGCTCTCCGGCCCAGAGTGCTGCCAGCTTCTGGACCAAGTGCCCATTCACCTGTGCAGCTGTGCTACACGGAAGCAGGAGGCAGGCACACCTGACTCCATGAAGACTAGGGATAGTTGGAAGGAAGGTCTACATTGTTCCATGAAAATATACTTAAAAGAAAATGTCTTTATTTTACAGATGAAGCATGTTAAAGACAAGTAAAAAGAAGAAAATCACAATCACTTGTAATCCGCCACCAAAAGAGATCCACTCTTTTGGTAATATATCTTTCCAGAATTCTGGAAGTGAAATCAAACAGACCATGACCATTTGATAACTTCTTTCATCAAGTATATTTGGGACATCTTTAAATGTATTTCTGTAGCATCGTTTGAAATGACTGTGTAGTGTCTGTTGTACAGATGCACCATGGTTGACACAACCAGTCCTCTGCTATTGAACTTCTAAGTTGTTTATATTATTTCACTGTTATAAATGGGAATTCAGTAAACATTCTTGTGGTATGATCTTTGGACACGTTCTGACTTATTTTGTAGGATGAATGGCTAGAAATCACCCTGTACTATTAGGCCAACGATTATACGTACTTTTATGATGAGAAAATATACTCAATGTATATTCTTACCCCAAATAATAATAATAACTGTAATAATGAAAGATGAATAATTTGAATAATTATATAAGAAATTATAATTTTTGAAAATAAAGTTTAGCTTTGGACAGTATTAAGTTTCATTATAGACACTTTTGGAAAATAGAGAAAAACGAAAAACGAAAACCATTACCAATAGACCCATACTCAAAAATCACCCAAATTGGCAAGTATTTTTTAGTTTTATTTTAATGTGATGGTTATCATACTCTACAGATGATTTTTTTTTTTTTTTTTGAGTCAGAGACTCATTCTGTCACCCAGGCTGGAGTACAGTGGCACACTCATGGCCACCATAGCCTCAACCTGCTGGGCTCAGGCGATCCTTCCACCTCAGCCTTCTGAGTAGCTAGAACCACAGGTGCATGCCACCACGTCCAGCTAATTTTTTGATTTATTGTCGAGATGAGGTCTTGCCATGTTGCTCAGGCTGGTCTCGAACTCCCGAGCTCAGGCAATCCTCTCGCCTCCGCTTCCCAAGTGCTGGGATTACAGGCATGAGCCACCATGCCGGGCTTACAAATGATTTCCAAAGAGTAATAATTTGAAGTACTATGTTTCTCACAGAAGTAGACTGTTTCTAAGTTTCTGGGGTTTTAACATTTTTTTCATTATTTGTTTAGAGACGGTATCTTGCTCTGTTGCCCAGGCTAGAGCACAGTGGTGCAATCATAGTTCACTGCAACCTCAAATTCCTGGGCTCAATCAGTTCTCACACCTTGACCTCTTGAATACCTGGGATATAGGTGTGTATCACCGTGCCCAGCTAATCTTTTTTTTTTTGCTGTGTTGTCCAGGCGGGTCTCAAACTCCTGGCCTCAAGCAGTTCTCTCGCTTCAGCCTCAGCCTCCTGGGATTACAGGCATGAGCCAGTGTACCCGTGTTTTTGTTTGTTTTTTAGGAAAAGACCTCTCCAAAAGTGGATGAGTTGGCACCTTTCCATGAATAGCTGTGACAACTTACTCCTTATTCTGTGTGACCACCTCTGCTACCTTGGCCAGCCCTGCACGCATGCACATCAGCTCCCTGACCACTCCATTTGCTTCTCTCCATCTCCTCTCAGGTGTCAGAACTGGGAAGGCGGCATTGGTGGGGTCCCAGGGATGGAGGCCCATGGCGGCTACACTTTCTGTGGCCTGGCCGCGCTGGTGATCCTCAAGAGAGAGCGTTCCTTGAACCTGAAGAGCTTGTTAGTAAGTGTCAGTCGCGCCGTCTTCCTGTGGCCCCAGGTCACGGTGCTGTGGCTGTGGGGACACGCAGGCTTTGAGGGGAGTCTGACTGTGGGTGGAGTGAGCAGAGTTCCAGCTTGAGCTCACAAGCTGTAGGGCCTGGGATGAAGCTTTGGTTGGGGTTGGCGGAGCCCTTGGCACTGTTCTGAGACAGCAGCAGGCGTGGATGGGCTGCTCTCGGTCCCCGTGCCCTTCCTCCTGCCTTTCTATCTTCCTATTCAGAAGTCTCTACAGAGCGTGCTGGGCCAACTGTAGGTGTCCCTCAGACATCTCATGGGAGCCTTCCTCATACGTCAGCCTCTTAGAACTAGAGGTTACTGTGTGTGCTAGAAAGACTCTCCTGGCCAGGCATGATGGCTCATGCGTGTAATCCCAACACTCTTGGAGGCCGAGGCAAGAGGATCACTTGAGCCCAGAGTTGGACCCCAGCCTGGGCAACATAGTGAGACCTCGTCTCTACAAGAAATCAAAAAATGAGCCAGGTGTGGTGGCATACTCATGGTAGTCCTATCTACTTGGGAGGCTGAGGTGGGAGGATGGCCTGAGTCCAGAAGGTCCAGGCTGCATGGGCAACAGTGAGACCCTGACTCAAAACAAAAAAAAGAAAGACTCTCCTTAGAGGAAAAGTTATGACAAGAACTTTGAAGCATTTCGAAGCCAAGATTTTGTGACCTGATGCACTGTGTGAACGTGTAGTGTGTACATTTAGATGGGTTCTCTAGGCAGAGCTGGGTGACTGCATTGAGAAGGATGCTCAGGCATTCATGCTTGGACCCCAAGTCCCTGGCCAGGATTCAGGATGAACTCAGAAGGCAGTGAGCTTCTGAGAGGTACTAGAGTACAGTTATATGATCACATAGGCCCAGTGCACACACACACAGCTCCATAGCTGCTAGCGAGAAGGTGTTCCCTCTCGCGTCTTTTGGGGAGCATGTACCCTGACTGTGTCCTTAGAGCACGCCAGCTGCAAGTGTCGTGCTGCTCCTCTTCCCAGGCTCAGATTCCAGGCTCCCGTCCTGAGCTTCGGGGGCATTTCTGTTGTGTTCTGTAGAGACCTAACCAGCAAGGTTTTTTGCGCCCCCTCCCGCCCCCAGAAACCTGCCGGAGAACTCTCTTTATTTTTATTTTTATTTTCTTTGAGTTGGAGTCTCACTTTGTTGCCCAGGCTGCAGTGCAGTGGCACGCTCACGCCCACGGCTGCCTCAATCTCCTGGGCTCAGGCGATCCTTCTGCCTCAGCTTTCCAAGTAGCTGGAACTACATGTGTGAGCCACCACACCTGGCTAACTTTTTGATTTATTGTAGAGACGAGGTCTCACCAAGTTGCCCAGGCTGATCTCAGACCCTGGTCTCAGGCAGTCTTCTTGCTTTGACCTCCTAAAATGCTGGGATTACAGGCTTGAGCCACCACGCCTGGCGAGAATTCTCTACTTAAATGTGCTTGAGGTTCATGCCGACACGGCCATCTTTAGGCACTGGACTTCATAGTATCTCAGATGTTTTATTTATTTAATCATTATTATTATTTATTTTTTTAGAGACAGGCTGGTCTCAAACTCCTGGTCTCGAGCAATCCTCCCACCTTAGCCTACCAAAAGGCTGCGATTACAGGAGTGAACCACCATGCCTGGCCTTCAGATATTTCAAAATCTGATTACCAACAAGGGATGGCACAGAAAAGTCCCACCTCCCAGGCAGAAATAAGGACTATAATTAGTGAATGCCTTAGTTATAAAGACAATATTCTAGATTTGAACCCTGTACCCAGTACTTCCTAGACATGGGACCTTGTGCAAATCGTCTAATCTGTTTTAGGTTGATTCCCCCTGCCCCCCATCTTTAAGGTAGGGATAATGATCTTTATTCTTTGAAGGTTAAAAGAGAAAACATAGTCACAGCCTGGCATAGCAGGCACTTAACAAATTTGGTTTCTTAATTTCCTTTGTCCCTCTTACCCAGGCAATTCTCTTTGCTCAATTTGCTTTGCGAAAACTAGAACCCATATTGGAAGGATTTTATGAATTCATATGGCCAAGAGAAACAGGACAAACTCATGGTCTCAGGCACTGGCAAAAATAAATTAGTCTGGCTTAAAAACAGGCTATAGAGTAAGTACAGATGAGTGGGTGTCTGCTGCCGTGATTGCTCTGTCTCCTTAAGTGACGCTCAGTTCACTTCACTAGACAGTGTCATCCCTGGATCTCCAGGTCATTTAGGACCAGCTGAGGATGTGTTACCACCTGAGCCTGCAGGGCAGTATGTTGTCTTTCAGGAATCTGTGGCCGAGGCTCTCTGGGGGTGGGTGCTGCTTGGAACACGGATGTCATCCAAACCACAACTATAGGGGAGGGCGGACCCCCCTTCCGAGAGGCCCAGCAGCTACTTTCAGGAACTCAGCCTAGTAAGAGTCCAGGGACGCGGGCAATGCCCTGCCCTGCACCCTCTCAGTCCATCGAGGCAGTGCTGTGCGTCTGTGACTGGGCCTGCCTGGGAGGTCTGGGAAGGAACACAGACGTGACCCATCTGCTCAGTCAGTTGGCTCTGCTCAGTCCTAAAGGCTGAACCTACAACTGTCTGGATTTTCATAATAGGGTGTGTTTAGAGGACTTGGAGACAGGCAAGGGCGGTGGCGTCATGTGTGACCTCTGAGTGACATCAAATGCTATTTTCCAGCTTCAGAGTAAAAAATTTTCTTCTCTCAGTCATAGACTGGGCAGTTGTCACATGGTAATCAAGGCAAGTGGCTTCTGCTTCCTGTCCTGCCAGGGATGACCTTGGGCAAGTTTCCCTGGTGCCAAGGTAAAGGAAGGTACACTCTGAGATCATCTGATGAGATTCAATACAAACTTCCACTTACCTGCTCCTAGAAGCTTCTGTAAGCTGGAAGTGGTGAGAAGAGAGCCCTTGGGATGCACCTTATGTTGCCACTGAAACTGGGTTTTTTTTCCTTTGAGTTGGAGTCTCACTCTGCCACCTGGGCTAGAGTGCAGTGGCATGCTCATGGCTACTGCAGCCTTGACCTCCTGGGCTCAAGTGATTCTTCTGCCTCAGCCTCCTGAGTAGCTGGGACTATAGGCGTGTACCACCACACCTGGCTAATTTTTTGATTTATTGTAGAGGTAAGATCTTGCCCGATGACCCAGGCTGATCTCGAACCCCCGAGCCCAGGCAGTCCTCTTACCTCAGCATCCCAAAGTGCTAGAATTACAGGCATGAGCCACTGTGCCCAGCTGAAGCCACCTTCATGGTGAGACTTTGCGGGGCTTCCTGCAAATCGAGCTGGCCTCTCTCTTCGCTCAGCCTCGGCACCTCTGGGGGCCCAGGATGAGGTGCCCGTCCTCTGGGCACTGAGAGGTCAACGCTGGCTGCCTTGGAGGGGTTGGGGCAGTGGGGCCGGAGCACCAAGACTCAATGCCAGACGCTGGGGGTGGGAAGTCCTCCCTTCCCCACACTGGCCTCTGCAGGTCCTGGCCTGCTGGGTTTTGTGTTTCAGCCTATGGCCGTCTCTCCCGTCTGTGTCTCCTCAGCAATGGGTGACAGGCCGGCAGATGCGCTTCGAGGGAGGATTCCAGGGCCGCTGCAACAAGCTGGTGGACGGCTGCTACTCCTTCTGGCAGGCAGGGCTCCTGCCGCTGCTGCACCGCGCGCTGCATGCCCAAGGTGAGCATGGGCTGGGGCTGGGGCTGCAGGGCTCCCGGCCGCCAGCAAGCCCGGAAGCCCAGAGTGCTTTTCCGAAGGGTTGGAGGGAGCTTTGTCTACCCTGGGTTAGTTTTTCGAGTTTGTTGTCGTGCTGTTTTGCTTGGTAGAGATGAGAGTCTCACTATGTTGCCCAGGTCAGCCTTGAACTCCTAGGCTCAAAGGATCCTCTCACCTTGGCCTCCCACCTGACTTCTCTCCTGGATTTGGAGCACCCAGTGTGGAACCTTCTGCCTCGGGGCACATGTGTTCAGGATAAGATTTCATTCCCATGTGAGCGTCATTCAATGCTTCTTCAACCTGGCGGAGGCAGAATGAGCTCTCCTAAAACTGCTGTGGGGAGAGGCAGGCACCCATCTGTGTTATCTGGAGGGCGCAGCCCAGTTACATTCTGGGCCCCATGGTGATGGCCATCTCAGTGGGGTGTGAAGCCACAGTTTCCAACACAGAGCTCCGCACTGGTCCTGTGAGGGCTGAAAACTTACCCTATGCACACAGTCACAATAGTGACAGGACGGCAGTGGTCTGAAGGGTCGAGCACCAGAATCCATGGAGAAAAAGCTACCCTGTCTGGCTGGCTGCAAAGCTGTCACTGCTAGAAGTGTCTTGTTTCTTTTTTTTGAGTCAGAGTCTCACTCTGTCGCCCAGGCTGGAGAGCAGTGGCATGCTCACGGCCACCGCAGCCTCGACCTGCTGTCTTCAGGTGGTCCTTCCACCTCAGCCTTCCAAGTAGCTGGGAACTACAGGCACGCACCGCCATGCCAGCTAATTTTTTAATTTATTGTAGAGATGAGGCTGGTCTCGAATCTATGGACTCAGGCAGTCCTCTCACCTTGGCCTCCCAAAGTGCTGGGATTGTAGGCATGAGCCACCAGGCCCAGCCAAAGTGTCTTGGTTCAAATTCTCTGAGCAAGCCTGCTGCAGGTTTGTTCCACTCGCCCACTGGAGAGAGAAGCCCATGTTTGTTTCTGAGGGGTCTCAAGTAGGTTACAGAAGCGAGGTAGTTAGCAGCAAGCATCTGCTCAGGGGACATTCCCTCCCTGTCCCTGGAAACCCCAGGCTGCCTGTGGCTCCTAAGACATCTGTGAGAACAAGGCAGCTCCCAGGAAGTCGGTGGCAGCGGGACGTTGCAGGGCCCTGCCAGCTGCAGGTGTCCTTGGAGGAGGTCCCGTGGCCCGGAAGGGGCTGCTCTCAGGTGTAGTCAGGTAATGAACCACTCATTTGTAAAAGACAGAACCTCTCCTTCTGCCCCCCACACTGTTGCTCCCATTTTAAAAATTTCCTTTGAGTTGCTCCATGGCCGCTTCTGATGTTGCATTAAAGTAAGCAGAGCCCTTGTCCTGTCTTCCCAGCCTGGGGCCCCAGGCTCTGTGTTTCAGGGCGTGAAAGCCTGTACTCCCCTGACCCTGGAGCCTGCTCCATCTCTGCTTGGCCACTGGTCAAGAAGTCAAGAATTCCTTGAGAGCCCAACTTGGGTTTTGGTGATCACTTTATTTGTTGTTGTTTTTGGTTTTGTTTTCTAAGTGGCGGTCTCACTGTCACCCAGGCTGGAGTGCAGTGGCACTATCACGGCTCACTGCCGCCTCGGGCTCCTGGGCTCAGGTGATCCTTCCACCTCAGCCTCCCGAGTAGCTGAAAGTATAGGCATGCGCTACCATGCCTGGCTAATGTTTTCATTTTTTTGTTGAGACAAGGTCTCGTTATGTTGCCCAGGCAGGTCCAAACTCCTGGGCTCAAGTGAGCCTCCCAAAGTGCTGAGACTATAGGCATGAGCCACCACGCATGGCCAGCTCTCTTTATTTGGAACTGGTAAGATCAGGTACCTGGTAAAACTTAAATCTTTTACAAATCTCTCCCTGGCAAGGCTGGGATGCAATTCTGCAGTGCCAGGAAGATCTGGAGAGAGCAAGAAGAGGAGCAGTGCAGCCAGTCTTTCAGGGGCTGCTGGGTGACATTTTGGCTATGGTAGCCCAAGTTCTGGAGGACTTAGTGACATTCAAAGCTTTGCCTGTGGAAAAGGTGGCCCTCAGGTCTGGGTACTTTCGACTTTTTCCATTACCAGGGAGAAGGCTGTGTTGTGTGGGTTTCTCCTCCTCCTCAGACACAGGGGCTTTCTTGGACTTGGGACAGACGAGGGTCTGGAGCAAAGAGTGGTGTGCTGAGTGGTGGGCAGAACACTGACCCTGGGAGTCAAAAGAAGGTGCAGTGTAGACAGATCTTCATAATATACTGTGGACGTATCAAAGCAGTATGTGTGTAATCCCAATTTTAGTGAAGAGTTGACTCCAAAAAATTACTAGAAAGTATTTAGGATGTAAAACTGCAGGTGATGTTTGTTGTCTTTCTTGTTTGTGTTGTCTGATCGTCTACATAATAGCAAAAGTTACTTTTAAAAAGGAGATGGCCAGGCTGGGTGGCTCAGCCTGTAATCCCAGCACTTTGGGAGGCCGGGGCGAGTGGATTGCCTGAGCCTGTGGGTTTGAGACCTGCCTGGGCAACTTGGCGAGACTTCGTCTCTACAATTAAAAAAAAAAAATTAGCCAGGCATGGTAGCACGCGCCTGTAGTTCTGGCTACTTGGAAGGCAGAGGCAGAAGGATCGCTATAACCCAGCAGGTTGACGCTGGGGTAGCCATGAGTGTGCCGCTGCACTCCAGCCTGGGTGACAGAGTGAGACTCCAACTCAAAAACAAACAAATAAACAAACAAACAAAAAAGTTCTGTAGACAAAACAAATAGCAAAATAGGAAAAATATTTATGACAAATGATAAAAGGCTAATTTATTTAATTTGGAAAAAATCCACATAAGTCGGTAAGAAATGGATGAACAATCCAACTGTACAACAAAAGATCTGGACACACAGGTCCTAGAAAGAGAGGTAGTGGAATTCCTTTGTCTACATCCATGGTTCCTACTGCTGACAGCTGAGACTTGCCAAGTGCCCACTGTATGCCAGGGGCTGTGCCAAGTATCTCACATTTATTTTCTCATTAGATCCTCAGAACAAGCTTATGAAAGAAGTATCGTTGTTACCCCATTTCACAGATGAGGAAACCAAGCCCAGTGAGGCTGAGGGACTGGCTTTCTCATACCTGGTTGGCACCACAAGGGTTAGCGTGCAGTTGTGTGACTCTGTGGCAGAGGGCGTCAGAGTCCGTCCTGCTTGTTACTGTGACAGATGGCCCTTCAGCCAGTGAGAAGTTGGCCAGCTCACTTGTGGTTAAAGAAATGCTCATCAAAACACTGCCACTATTTGATTTTATTATCAGATTGGAAAGATTAACAATGTGTTACCCTGTGCTGGAGAGTGTGGGAAATGGCCACTTGTGTACTGTTGGTGGGGATGTGAGCAGGCAAATCATGTTTCAGAAGTCAGCTGGTGACAGCAGTTTACTTATTCATTCATTTTTCATTTCATTTTATTTTACTTTTTTGAATTGGAGTCTTCACTGTGCCGGCTAGTCTGGAGTGCAGTGGCCGCTCCCAACCACCACAGCCTCGACCTGCTGGGCTCAGGCAATCTTTCTACCTCAGCCTTCCAAGTAGCTGGAACTACAGGCATGCGGTACCTCGCCTTGCTAATTTTTTGATTTATTGTAGAGACGAGATCTCACCAAGTTGCCTGGGCTGATCTCGAACCCACAGGCTCAGGCAATCCACTTGCCTCGGCCTCCAAAAGTGCTAGGATTATAGGTTGAGCCACCGAGCCTGGCCGGTGACAGCAGTTTAAATGGAAACGGTGCTTACCCTTTGGGCCCAGCATGTGCACTTTCAGAAATGTCCCGCAGAGGTCTGAGCAAACAATCTATATTGAAGTGGAGTTTTTTTTTGTTGTTGGTTTTTTTTTTTTGTTTGTTTGTTTGAGTTGGCGTCTCACTCTGTCGCCCAGACTGGAGTGCAGTGGCCG
>NW_007257534.1:0-15258 GCF_000164805.1 Carlito syrichta | reverse complement strand
AATCCACTCACTTCAGCCTCCCCAAAGGCACGGGATTACAGGCTGAGCCACCGAGCCCGGCGAAGTGGAGTTTTAATAGCAAATAGCCTAAATGCCATAGAAAGGTTAGGGGTTAAGTAAATTATTATGATCTCT
Source organism: Carlito syrichta (assembly GCF_000164805.1). NCBI lineage: Eukaryota > Metazoa > Chordata > Mammalia > Primates > Tarsiidae > Carlito > Carlito syrichta. The sequence goes on along the minus strand of NW_007257534.1, from coordinate 15,123 downwards.
CCAAATAACAGCTGAATACATTGGGCTTATGGAAAGCTCTTCAAGACCCACCAGGAAGTGGAAGAGGCCAGGCCTGGAGCAATCTCTGGGCACACTGGCTGGGATACACAGCTTTTCCTAGGAGTGTAGACATATACCTTTAATGTTGGATACCTTTGGAAGACAGGTAGGAGACGGAGGGAGACTTAATTTTACATTTGCTTGTAAACTGTACTGTGCTCTTTTTTAACCATGTGCATTACTATTTTTATTTGGTAAATGTACAGTTTTTTGGGTTTTTTTTTAGTTGGGGCTTCACTCTGTTGCCCAGGCTAGAGTGCAGTGGCATGATCATGACTTATCGCAGCCTTGGTCTCCTGGGCTCAGGTGACCCTCCTGCCTCAGCCTCCCAAGTAGCTGGAATTACAGGCATGCATCACCACACCCAGCTAATTTTTTGATTTTTTTTTAGAGATAAGGTCTCATTATGTTGCCCAGGCTGGTCTTGAACTCCTGGGCTCAAGCAATCCTCCTGCCTCAGCCTCCCAAAGTACTAGAATTACAGGTATGAGCCAGCATGCCTGGCCCAAATACATTTTTTTAAAGGCATTGGTCTATTGCAGCACTATTCACAACAGCAAAAACATGGAACTAACCATGCTACCCATCGAAAGTAGACTGGATTTTAAAAAGTGGTACATATACATGATGGAATATCATGCAGCAATAAAGAAGGACAAAATTATGAACTTCACAGCAACTTGGATGGATTTAGTCTGTAATACTCAGTGATCTGTCACAGAAACAAAGAACTGAGTACCACATGTTCTTGCTCATATGCAGACCCTGAACAATTATCATAATACTACAAGAAAGGGATTGACAGTATGGGAAACTGCCAGGGGAGGTGGGGGGGCATACTTCATCAATAAGGGTACCTGATCTCAAACCAGGTGAAGTGGGAACCAAAGTGAAGCCCAAACTTTACCTGTACAATGAATATTTGTATACCTAACCCTGAATTATTCCCTAAATCTTTAAAATAATTTTTTTAATCATAAAAAATAAAGGCATTGATCATACTGCTAACTAAAAAGACCAAAAAAGGATCGGCACAGTGCAGCCCAGGAGTCTAGTTGTGCCCTGACTGGGCGTGTCCGTAAGTAGCACCTGCTGATGGCCACCTTCCACGTGTAGATGGCAGAATTTGAGTAGAATGAATTGTTATTAATAGCTCAAAAATCTCAAGCGCTGGCTAAATCGGCGAGTTATTTTGTTTTGTGGCGTGTAGGCCTGTGAGTTTCTGTTTGGCTTGACAGGTTTCTTGTAGGTCCTTTGGGACATACCCTGGGTGTTTCTTGTCCACCTGGGAAATTGAGCTGCAGGCGCTGTACTTGTCAGTTACGGTTTGGGAAGACTTTCGATTTCTTAAGTAAAAGGAACCCTTGAGATGCAAAGTGCCATTCTAATGGGATCTGTCATCTAAGGAAGAGGCCTAAAGGGCTTGAGAGGCTGGCTCAATGCAGAGACCACTCCATCACCACATGGATGCCTTCATCTTTCGTGAGATGCAAGCTGGCATCCACATTCAGGAGCTCAGGAAGCTCTGGCAGAGTTGATGAAATTAGAGCTTTTACACTACAGTGGTATGGGAAGTCACTGAGATGGCTGTCATCTTTCTAACAATAAACATAGCATTTTCTTTTCAGATCCCCATTTCAGCCATGGTTAACATTTACCTTATAGTAATAGTCTTTATTTATTAGAGGATATGAAACAAGTATATATTTTGGACAGATGTTTAATGCAGTTTCCTAAAGTTGAATAAATGGGCTGGAGTACATTGACATGTTCACAGCTGCTGCAGCCTCAACCTGCTGGGCTCAGGCAATTCTTCCACCTCAGCCTTCCAAGTATCTGGAACTACAGGTGCGCACCACCATGCCCAGCTAATTTTTTGATTTATTGCAGAGATGAGGTCTCACCAAGTTGCCCGGGCTGGTCTCAAACCCCTGTGCTCAAGCAGTCCTCTCACTTCGGCCTCCCAGAGTGCTTGGATTACAGGTGTGAGCCACCGTGCCCAGTTAAATGTGCTCTTTAAAATAAAAGCTTTACCAGATGTGGTGGCTCACACCTGTAATCCTATCATTTGGGGAGGCAGAGGTGAAAGGATTGCCTGAGCCCAGGGGTTCGAAACCACCCTGGACAACATGGCAAGGCCTCGTCTCTACAATAAAACAAAAAATTAGCCAGATGTGGTGGTGCGCATCTGTAGTCCCAGCTACTCAGAAGGCTGAGGCAGAAGAATCTTCTGAGCCCAGGAGGTTGAGGCTACAGTAGCCATGAGTGTGCCACTGTACTACAGCCTAGATTATAGCATGAGACTCCAACTCAAAAAATAAAAAATAAAAATAACAGCTTTATTGTGATGTAACTGTCTGACAATACAACTTACCTGTTAGACGGTATAATTCAGTGGCTTTTAGTCTATTCATAGAGTTGTGCAACCCCAATGCAGTTTAGAACATTTTCATCTCCCATGCCTCTAGAACCCATACCTACTAAGTATATTTTGTAAAAGGAGAAGTCAATCAAAAAATTAGCTGGTCAGGGTGGCGCATGCCTGTAGTCCCAGCTAATCAGGAGGCTGAGGAGGTCGAGCTGACGTGAGCTGTGATCGTGCCACTGCACTCCAGCCTGGGTGACAAAATGAGACCCTGACTCGAAAAAAAGGAGAAATCACAAAATAAAAATCAACAGTATGATAAATATAATAAAAAAAAGCTAGGTACTAAAATTGACCATTGAATCTCAGTTGTCGACAAAGGACAGACACACTCAAAGGAAATATGACTATTAAACCAAAGCCATGGAAAAAACCACCCTAATTAGTAATCAGAGGCATGCAAATCAAAACAAATTACCAGGTTCCCCTTCTTGTTACCATTTTAATTGCTGAGAACTTTAAAAAAGTGACCAGTGTTGGAGGTAGTACAGTAAAATTTTAAATGTTGCTGGCAGTGATGTAACCTCTTAAAGCAGTGTATCAATGTGTATCAAAAGCTTTCAAAATGCGTATTCCCCCTGACTGGAAAATTCCACTGGCCACTCTGAGGAAGGCAACCCTAAGCACAGAGAATACTGACAAGGATGTTCAGTGCAGTTTCTTGCAACGGCAGGGAACCGGCCGCAGCCTTGGGAACAGGTAACAAGGCGGATGTAGTTCCCTCATCGGTGTGTGTGTCTTCTGCAGAGTCAGCTGAGCTTACAGGTGGGGAAAGAGACAGAGGGAAGGCATGAGTGAGTGGGGGCGCCCTGTGCACACACAGTCCATGGCCCGAAAGCGGTGGGATGCATGTGCTCCTCCCAGGCGGCTAGCGCCCCGCACCTCCTTAGGTGTGAGCGTCACCCTGGGCTGAGTGCCACTTGGCTTTGAAGGTGAGTGGCTTCTGTCCATGGCTCCCCAGCACCAGCCAGCCCATCTCTCTTCAGTGCTCAACCCGGGAAGCCTCTCCCCCTCCCTTTCTCTATGTCTCTTTTGTAAGAAATTTAAAAATTATTATTTTCCGTTTGAAACATTCCACAATTCATTTTGCTGAAATATTCTTTTTATAGACTGTATTTATCATACTTTCTTATTTTAATTTTTAGAAAATCTTTGCTATTCCAAAACAGGAATTGTTGATACTATAAACTTTTATAAATTTTTACCATAGAAGTTTATATTGGCCAGGTGTGGTGGCTAACACCTGTAATCCCAGCACTTTGGGAGGTTGATGTGGGGAAATCACTTGAGCCCAGGAGTTCAGGACCAGCCTGGGCAACACAGTGAGACCTCAGTTCTACAAAAAATAGAAAATGAGCTGTTATGATGGCACACGCCCAGCTGCTTGGGAGGCTGAGGCAGGAGGATCACCTGAGCCCAGGAGGTCAAGGCTGCAGCAAGCCATGATGGTACCACTGCATTTTAGCCTGAGAGACAGAGTGGGACACTGACCCAAAAAAAAAAAAATTTAAGTTTATATACTCATGTACATGACATTTTTTGACCCAGTTCCTTTTATGATGCAGTTACCTTTATGTCCACTTGAACTACTGTGTGGCTACTCAAAGGAATCGTGGCCGGGCTCGGTGACTCAGCCTGTAATCCCATGCTTTGGGAGGCTGAGGTGAGTGGATTGCCTGAGTCCGCGGGTTCGAGACCCGCCTGGGCAACTTGGCAAGACCTCATCTCTACAATAAATCAAAAAATCAGCCGGACGTGGTAGCGCGCTGCCACCTAGTAGTTCCAGCTACTCGGAAGGCTGAGGCGGAAGGATCGCCGGAGCCCAGCAGGTCGAGGCTGCGGTGACCGGGAGCGGCCACTGCACTCCAGTCTGGGCTACAGAGTGAGACTCCAACTCAAAAGAAAAAAAAGGAATCGTTATGAAGATTATGTCATAGAACAGAAAAGTTTATGCCTATAGTCTCAATGGAAAACATAAGATACAAAGTTATAATAATTATAACTAGATAGAAAAATGCTCAGAAACAAAAAGACTAGAAGAAAGAAAAATTAGCTTTCAATTGCCATTTACAGATTGGTATAGTTTAGCTCAGGTATCAAGTAATACAATTGACCAAGTACTTAACGCACACCCTATATGTGTAGTTTTTAAAAAATCAATTTCCATGTAGCTTTTTTTAAACTCATGTGTCCCCTGGTGATCTGTCCCACCTTCCCATTTGATAACTGTGGCTCACTGACTTCTTTGACCACACTGATTGAACTTCAGAGAGAGGAAGTCCAGTTGCTTGTCAGTACCTTAGTATTACTACCAGAATGGTCAATTTTTACTTGGGCTGTCATGTTATATGATGTAAGAGGGCAGTTACTAGTAATGGTTCTTAGGAAAATTCTTTGAGCCAAGAGAAAAGTTGGAGAATTCCCTTTGGAGATCAATTAAGTTGAGGCTTACAAAAGTAGGATAAGAATTAGACCTTAATATTCTTGTTAAGAGTTCTCTTCTGAGGCTGGGCACGGTGGCTCACGCCTATAATTCCAGCACTTTGGGAGGCCGAGGTGAGAGGACTGCCTGAGTCCATGGGTTCGAGACCAGACTGGGCAACTTGGTGAGACCTCATCTCTACAATAAGTCAAAAAATGAGCCAGGCATGATGGTGTGCCTGTGGTTCCAGCTACTTGGAAGGCTGGGGTGGAAGGAACAACTGAGCCCAGCAGGTCGAGGCTGCGGTGGCCAGGAGCGGCCACTGCACTCCAGCCTGGGCAACAGAGTGAGACTCCAACTCAGAAAAAAAAAAGAGTTCTCTTAACTGATTAGAGTCTGGTTAACAAGATGTGCTGGAGATATGTCTTCAGAAGCCCTCAGTAAAGAGTCACGGCCCAGGCTAGGCACAGTGGCTCATGCCTGTAATTCTAGCACTTTGGGAGGCCGAGGTGAGAGGACTGTCTGAGTCCATGGGTTCGAGACCAGTCTAGGCAACATGGCGAGACCTCATCTCTACAAAAGTAAAAAAATAATAATAATAACCAGACGTGGTGGCACCTGCCTGTAGTCCCAGCTGCTCCAGAGGCTGAGCGGGGAGGATCACCTGAGCCCAGGAGGTTGAGGCTGCAGTGGCTATGAATGTGCCACTGCACTCTGACTCAAACAAAAGAAAAAGAGTCATGGCCCACAATGGGGACAGTTTCAGAGGTCAGCCTGGAAAGCTAAACTGGACCACGAGTTCCCCGCAATGCCAGAGAGCTTGGGCTCACCGTCCAAGTTAACAGGGTGCACTTTGAGAAGGTGCAAGTGCCACTTTGCACTGTCGCCTGCTGACACCTGTCAAGGTTCAAGAGAAGAGACGTGCCGGGTCAGGGACAGGGGTGAAGACAGCAAGGGTACCAAGGGTGGTGGAAGGAGAGAGGGGGCCCATGACTGTTCCCAATGCAGTGCAATGGGCCACGGGTCCTTGGCAGCCCCCGCCAGGCCCCTCCTGACCCTGCGCCCTCCCACAGGTGACCCCGCGCTCAGCATGAGCCACTGGATGTTCCACCAGCAGGCCCTGCAGGAGTATATTCTCATGTGCTGCCAGTGCCCTGCTGGAGGGCTCCTGGACAAACCTGGAAAGTGAGTGCTTCCTCCTGGGGGAGGGGGCAGGTAGGGGAGGAGGGTACCCCGGGCCTGCTCAGAACCGGACTTGAAACCCAAGGCGTCCCTCCCCGTGGGCCGCTCGGTGCCCCTGCTGCGTGGGAGAAAGCCCCCTGACTGGCCACCCCGATAGCCTTTGAGGCCACTGGTCCCGGCACCCCTGGCCGCCATCTTACCCCCCGCCTGTGTTACAACCCCTCCCCAGACAGCTAAACAGATTGCTGGGTTGGTTGCTTTTCTCTCCTTTTTTTTCTTCAACCAAACGGATTTAAATAGAACAGGATAGGAATTTTAAACCCTGGAGACTGTCATCACAATTACTATAGCGTAGATTACGTGGCTAAACTCAAGCCCGAGGTTCCCTGCGGGCCATAAGGAAAGGAAAAGGGGACTCGATCAGGCCTGTCCCTCCGTCTCCCTGGCCAACACGTGCTGCTGCTCTCAGCATCCCAGGGAAAGCCCAGCCTAGCAGTTTATCAGCAAGAATGTGGTCCGTGTCTAGGTGTTCGGGTATCTTCATGCAGCTCTAGCCCTGCCTCCGGAGCCCCTCCAGATGGCGTTGGGTACTGATGAGAAGGCTGGAGTTCCTGCCGCCGGGCAGGGTGGGCGTTTGCGGCTTCTAGAAATGCAGGCAGAACTGGGCCTCCTGCAGCCACGGGAGGTCGGGGTGGGAAGTGTGGGTGCCAGGGCCTCTGCTGGGCGTGGCCGCACTGGGGGGAGAAGCACCTGCTCATCCACCTGTCCCCCACCCCGACCCCCAGGTCGCGGGACTTCTATCACACCTGCTACTGCCTCAGCGGCCTGTCCATAGCCCAGCACTTCGGCAGCGGAGCCATGTTGCACGATGTGGTCCTGGGGGTGCCTGAGAACGCTCTGGTAAGGCGGGCGGGGCTTCACTCCCCTTCTCGCGGGGTCCCCAGGGATGGGCTTCACACGCTGCAGAACTGCTCTGCCTCTCCTGGCAGACGGGCCAGGACACACGCAGCCCCCAGCTCCTCGTGTCCTCAGCCATTAGGAAGGATGGGACTGCACAGGACACACACACCTCTGGGCATACTTGGGTTCCAGGTGGGGCATCTGCTCTGTGCCTTCGTCCCAGGGTTGAGGCCCTGCCTCCCTCTGAAGGAGGCTGTAGAGACTTGTCCCTCTGAGGCCGGGCGTCCCAGTAGGCCCATGATCGCATCTGCAGCCACCCAGCACTGGCCGTACAGCCCACTCCATCCCGCCCAGAGGGCTTGACTAGACGCTGTCCCTGCAGAACGAGACCCCGAAGCTCTGCCGGTGCCTGGCTCATCCCTTCATGGCTCACAGCACAGCTGCTGATGTGTTTAACATGTCTGTCTGCTCCCCTCAAAACCACCAGCCCCGTGAGGATGGGGTGCTCACACTGCACCAGTCCTAGCACAGTCCAGCAGGCACAGCTCTCAGTCTAGACGAGAGCCTGAGACATGAATCCTGCAGAGGCTGTCCACAGTCATCAGTTGACAGGGCTGTGCTGACCGTCGTGGGCATGTGTGTGTGGTTCCACCTTGACAAAGCCCCTCTTCTCCCAGTGTCAGCATGGCTAGCTGTGGCCACGTAGGCGGCTGCCTTGTTTTCCATGGTGTCTCTTTAACCTTCCCTCTTTATTTCTTTTAGTTGGGAAACACTTAAAACAGAAGAAACAAATGACCAACAGATAAAAAGATGCTCAGGCCCCAAGTGTAGTGGCTCACATCTGAAATCCCAGCACTTTGGGAGGCTGAGGCAAGAGAATCACTTGAGGCCAAGAGCTTGAAACCAGCCTGGGCAACATAGTGAGACTGCATCTCTACACTAAATAAGAAAAATTAGCCAGGTGTGGTGGTGTGTGCCTGTAGTCCCAGCTACTCAGTAGGCTGAAGCAGAAGGATTGCCTGAGCCAAGGAGGTCAAGACCACAGGGAGCCATGTGTGCCACTGCATTTCAGCGTAGGCGACAGAGACACCAACTCAAAAACAAACCAAAAAAAGACGCTCAACTTCATTCTTTTTTTTCTTTTTTTGATTTGGAGTCACTCTGTTGCCCAGGCTGGAGTACAGTGGCATTCTCAAGGCCACCACAGCCTCGACCTGCTGGGCTCAGGCGATCCTTCCACCTCAGCCTTCCAAGTAGCCGGAACTAAAAGCATGCGCTACCATACCTGGCTACTTTTTTATTTTATGGTAGAGATGAGGTCTTGCCAAGTTGCCCGGGCTGGTCTCGAACTCACGGGCTCAGGCAATCCACTCACCTTGGCCTCCCAAAGTGCTGGGATTATAGGCTGAGCCACTGAACCCGGCCTTTTAAAAAAATATTTTATTAGAGATGGGGTTTCACTATATTGCCCAGGCTGGTCTTGAACTCCTGACCTCAAGTGATCTACCTTGGCCTCCCAAAGTGCTGGGATCACAGGCATGAGCCACTGTGCCTTGTCCCAAGTCTTAACATTGTCCCTGTTTGCCTCTTCTGTGACCCTTTTCCAGTCTCTCCCCTCCCTCCTTTCCTACAAGTCGCCTGTCCCAAATTTGACATGAATCATGCTTGTGGCTGTTTTTGAACCATTCCTGCATATGAGTGTATCCCTAAGCAATACATATGCAGTTGTTTTGCATGTTTGCACCTACTATACTGACTATTGTGCATTGCTTTTTTCTCTGACCATTATATTTTTGAGGCTTATCCATTTTAATGACCACATGGTATTTCTTTGTATAAATGTACCCAAATTTATTTCTCTATTCTCCTGCTAGTTAACTTTTTTTTTGGAGTTGGGGTCTTACTCTGACACCTAGTCTGGAGTGCAGTAGCACTATCACAGCTCACCATAGCCTCTACCTGCTGGGCTCAGACAATTAGCCACCATGCCTGGCTAATTTTTTTTTTATGTATTATAGAGATGAGGTCTCACCATGTTGCTCAGGCTGGTCTCAAACTCCCGGGCTCAGGCAATCCTCTCACCTTGACCTCCCAAAGAGCTGGGATTACAGATGTGAGCCACTGCGCCTGGCCTGATGATTCCTTTGACTACATTCTCAGAAACATTTCACAGGCAGAGCATGTGGGTGTTTCCAGGGACCCCAAAGTGACTCACTGGCACCCCTTCTTCTCTCTGCAGCAGCCCACCCATCCCGTGTACAACATCGGGCCAGATAAGGTGATCCAGGCCACCACGTACTTCCTGCAGAAGCCAGTCCCAGGCTTCGAGGAGCTGCTGGATGAGACGCCAGCAGAGTCTTCCACTGACTAGAGGACCCGGGCCGGCTCCACTTACCCCTGCCCAGTAAGAAGAGGTTTATGCATTGATACATAGTATGTTCTGGGCTCCACGAGCCTAGCCACTATGGAGCTATGATTCTGTCCTTTCTTGTCAAACAAAACCAAACCAGTGGCTGTGGGTTTGGAGAACACAGTGACGCGGTTTTAAAAATTCTTCCCACACCTGTCAAACCAAAAATCTCGCAGGCAGGCGGTGTGGCTGGGGAGTGGTGCATGCTGGGAGCAAGCGGCCCCTCCCCACCCTCGCTCCAGCCTGGACAGACGTCCAGACATGGATGGCGTCTCTGGCTATCACGGCATCCGGAGCCATGGCTGTGCCTCGCGCCTGCACGCCACCATGACATCACCAGACACGGTGCCCTGGAAGTAGGTCTGCTCCATGCTGTGGCAAGGTTTGGGGTCTTACCAGAATGAGGTCTCTGGAAAAGGCCGTTTTGGGGCTGTGCTGGGGGTGCCCCTGCCTCTCACCTGCCACCCTGCTTATTTGCACGGACAAGGAGCTGGGGTGGAAAGAGATGGGTCTCCCTGAGTCGAGAGCCCCCCAGCCCTGGAGAACTAAGCTGCGCCTCTCTCCAACGCCATGCCCAGTGCCCAGGCAGGACTTGCTTCAGCCATAGGTGTGGCAACTCAGACCCCGGAAGCCAATTACGGAGCGGAAAACGACCCTCTAGTCCGACTTGTGCCAGAAGCAGCAGCCCAGTGACCCCCATCATGGATCATGAAGCCCCCTCTGATGTCCTCAAGCCTGTGGCCACTCTGCTGGTTTCCATCTTTCTCTCACCAGACTCCAAGCCTGCCCTCCTCCAAGACAGTGTTGTCTCGTCTCACCCAGAGTATTAACACTACTAAGTCTCTCACCTTAATTTATGACTCAGGATTTATTCTCATCCCACCCACTTTTGGCTTGCCGAAATAAAGTCACGCACCGGGTTACCTGACTGCCACGGAGACAGTGGCCTTGGAAACTGACGGAGGCCACAGCAGTGCTGCCTGGCATGCTTGGGCCCTGGCAGCCTCCCACGTGGAGCCTTGCCTCGGCCAGCAGGGTGTCACGTTGGGCCATCTGTCCCCTGCTGCAGTGACAGCGAGCCCATGCCGCTGACCCAGCCTTTGTGTTGGCAGCTGCGGGCTGTGGGCAGACAGGAGCAGGGAGAGGTGGTCTCAACACCAACTGGTCACTCGCTGCCTCAAATTCCCTGTCTTGGTGTATCGGGCTATGTATTACCTCCTTGAAATAATAAAAGAATAACATTTTCCACTATCGCTCTCACTTGCATTCTGTACCAAGAAGACACCTCCAGAACGCCCCGTGTTGGGAGCCACTGCAGGTGCTCCTGGGAACACATCTCCCACGTGTGAGGTTCCAGAACATTCATGTTGGAGGAAGGACTAAGCTCCATGCTCTTGGGCTGCCCCTCCAGTTAGGGAAGCGCGGACCCAGCACGGAGTGGGGGCATTGCCTTCCGAGCTCCCTGGTGTGTCCAGCGGGCCCTGCCCGGCTCTCCACGCCGCACCTCACAGTCTGTGTCTGTCTCCGGCCTGTGAGCAGGTACCTATCACATGCTCTAAGACATCGGGGCAACTAACAGCAAATCTGACCCAAACTGGCTCGATGGCAAGGAGGATACGTGTTGACTCCAAAACTGCAAATAAGTTTCCCATCTGCCCTCCATCTACTTAGCTCTGACCTCAGTGCCCCTTGGGACTGTGAAACACCAGAGACAACAGCTCCAGCCCCACATCCTCTTGGGGTCAGGTTGGGCAGACGAGCACCTGGCACTACCCCAGGCTTCCTTCCCAGTGAGGGTCACTGTGTCTCACTGGCCTTGACCAAACCAAGAGCCCTTCTGAGCAGCTTCATTGAGGCTTCATTGTAGCACATAGTCTCAAGAATGGGGAAGGACCGGAGCCCCCAATGTAAAGCTGGCTGTCGCCAGAGGGGGAGGGGCTTACAGAGGCAAGTCACCACCCCCTCTACAGCGGATGACTACTCCCGCCCTCCCCAGCTGGGGCAGCCACAGCTTGCCTGGGCTGCACCCTCCTCCCCCAGGCCCCGGTTGGCTACCCACCTATTTGGCCTGTCTCACCTTGCCTCGGTACTGTGTTCAGGCAAGTCCTGGACGTCTGATGACGGGGAAGCAGCTCTGTTAGGGAGGGAGGCACATGTGGCCTAGGGCTCCTGTCACCACTCCCCCAGCTAGCAGGAAGCCAGTCTGAGAAGCCAGCACACACCGCCCTCCGGTTGACTGGGACACTGTGGAACCCTGACCACGTGGCTCCAAGACCCACCCTGCCTCTGGGTTCTCAGCTATGTGAGCCCACCTGGGCTGGATTTACTGTTACTAAAACCTTCTGACGCAGTCATGTGTCGCTTCATGACGAGGATGCATTCTGGGAAATGTGTCATTAGGTGATTTAATCATTGTGTGAACATCAGAGAGTGAACTCACGCGACCAGAGGGTGCAGCCTATTACACACCTGTACACCACACACCTAGGCTGCGTGGTGTAGCCTACTGCTCCTAGGCTACAAACCTGTGCAGCCTGTGACTGTACTGAGTACTGTAGGCAGGTGTAATACAATGGTAAGTATGTGTGTGTCTAAACGCAGACAAGGTACAGGAAAAGCATAGTATTGGCTGGGCGTGGTAGCTCAGGTCTGTAATCCCAGCTCCTTGGGAGGTCAAGGCAGGAGGATTGCTGGAACCCAGGGGTTCGAGATCAGCTCAGGCAACATAGCTAGACCTCGTCTCTACAAAAAATGTATATATATTAGCAAGGCATAGTGGCATGCGCCTGTAGTCTCAGCTACTTGGGCGGGGCTGAGGCAGGAGGATCGCTTGAGACCAGGAGTTCGAGGCTGCAGTGAGCCATGATTGCGCCACTGTACTCCAGCCTGGGTAACAGAGTGAGACTCCATCTCTTAAAACAAGCAAGCAAAACACTGTTAGAAACACACAGGACACCATCCTATACGCAGGCTGTTGTTGACTGAAACGTCGTTAGGTGGCGCATGACTATACAAAACCAGCCTAAATCGGCCCCAGGTCAAGGCCTTACTGGCCTCTCCCACCACATCCGCCCAACACAGCCCCACGAGTCCCTCCTAATCTGCTGCCTCTCTTGATCCTTGCCTCAACGGCATGAGACGGTAGGGCAGGTGCGTTACCCACATTGTACGACTGGAGAAACAGGCCAGAGAGCTTTACACACCCAGCTTTCCAGCCATCGAGTGGGAGTCTGAGCCTGAGCCCAGACCTGCTGTCTCCACAGCCTGTGCTCTGCCACCCCCTGGCCTCTGCAGGGTAAGAACGAGCTGGGACTCGGTGTCCTTGTTTACCTCCAGGCTGGGCAGCGGGAGCCCTGAATGCCACCCATCTCTCAGCAGCAAGAGGATGGGATGGCAGACACAGGGTCAGGCTTCCCGCCCTTCCAACGGGCCCCTCACTTTCTGCCAAGTGCGTAGCATAGTGACGTCCCTGCACCAAGTGCGTGTCACCTATGCGGGGCAATGTGGCGGGACCTGGGGCGCGGCAGTGGTGAGTCCGTCAACGAGCCCTGGCAGCAGCCAGCCTCTCCGGCCAGCTCAGCGCATCTACCCGGCTCCTGGACGTCCTGTCACCTCCCCGCGGCAACCGGCCTTGCCTCTTCCACCTCCTGGGGACTAGCCAGCAGCCTGCAGTTCCTCCCTCCTGTTCCTGGGGCACATCCAAGAGCAAAGCCAGGTAGGGCAGGGACAAGGAAAGCTCCTCACTAGCCCAACTTCCCTTGTCCTCTGACCCCCTGAAAAACACAGTTCTTATAAAATAATGACAGAATGCATCCTTTTTTTCCCCTTTAAATCGGAGACTCACTCTGTCACCTAGGCCGAGTGCAGTGGCATGCTCACGGCCACTGCAGCCTTGAGCTGCTGGGTTCAGACAATCCCTCCACCTCAGCCTTCCAAGTAGCTGGAACCACAGGCCTGGGTCACCACACCTGGCTAATTTTTTATTTATTGTAGAGACAAGTTCTTGCCAAGTTGCCAGGCAATCCTCTTGCCTCCGTCTCCCAAAGTGCTGGGATTACAAGCGTGAGCCACCATGCCAGGCCTAAGAAGAACACATTCTTAAAAAATCACCTTTATTTTAGAATTGGTTGATGCTGACAGAATGGGTACACAGAGTTCCCATATGCCTATTAGCCGGTTGTCCTTACTGTTAACATCTTCAATTAAGAAGGAGCATTTGGCACCAGGCATGGTGGCTCACACCTGTAATCCCAACACTTTGGGAGGCAGAGGCGAGAGGATTACCTGAGCTCATGGGTTCGAGACCAGCCTAGGCAATATGGCAAGACCTCGTCTCTACAATAAATCAAAAAATTAGCGGGTGTGGTGGTACATGCCTGTGGTTCCAGTTATTTGGAAGGCTGAAGAAGGACCGCCTGAGCCCAGCAGGTCAAGGCTGCGGTGGGCCATGAGTGTGCCACTGTATTCCAGCCTGGGCAACAAAGCAAGACTCTGAGTCAAAAAAAGAAGGGGCATTTGTCACAATGAATGACACAATACTGATACATTATCATTATTTTAGAGACGGGATCTTGCTCCGTTGCCCAGACTGGAGTGCAGTGGCATGATTGTAGCTCACTGCAGCCTCAAGCTCCTAGGCTCAAGCAGTCCTCTCGCCCCAACCTCCCAAGTAGCTGGGACTACAGGCGCCACCACGCTGGCATTTGTATTGATATATTAGTAGTACCTAAAGTCCATACTTTGAACTCCCCTAGTTTTCACTGAATGGCTTTTTGGGGTCCCAGGATTCCACTCAGGCACCACATTACATTTAGTCACCGCATCTCCTTAGGCTTCTCCTGGCTGTGACTGCCTCACAGACTTTCCTTGTTTCTGAGGACTGTGATGGTCTTAAAGCACACTGGTCAGGTACTTTGTAGAATGTCCCCCATTTGGGATTTGTGTAGAGCTTTTCTCATGACTGAAGGGGGGACAGGGCTTTTGGAAGCAGGTCACAGAGGTAAAGTACCACTCTCATCGCCTCATATCAGGGGCACATGCTACCATCACGTGCACGCTGTATCAGCCCTCACTGCCAGCCGAGGCGACGGTCGTCGGTTTCTGCCAGAGGTCGTGTTCTTTCCCCTTTCCATCAGGTACTTTTTAGTAGGAAATGGCCACTTGAGCCCACACTTCTGGAGTGGGAAGTTACACTCCATATCCTTGAGGGCAGCATACCTACATAAATTATTTGAAGTTCTACATGGGAGATTTCCATTTATTTCTTTCCATCAGTACGAACTCATGAATATTTATTTTACACTTTGGGATATGTTCGCACACTACGTAGCTTATTTTGTGACTCAAATTGTTCCAGCTTTGGCTGCTGGCAACTCTTTCAGGGGCTCCTGTGTCCCTCTGACACAACCACATACTTTCAGTCATAATAATAATAATAATGCATTTGAACCATGCTTTTTTCCTTTTTTTTTTTCTGAAGTCTCACTCTGTCACCCAGACTGGAGTGCAGTGGGACACTCCTGGCCACCACAGCCTTGACCTGCTGGGCTCCGGTGATCCTTCCGCCTCAGCCTTACAAGTAGCCGGAACTACAGGTGCGCACCACCACGCCCGGCTGATTTTTAGTTTATTGTAGAGATGAGGTCTTGCCAAGTTGCCCGGGTGGGTCTCGAACCTGTGGGCTCAGGCAATCCGCTCACCTCAGCCTCCCAAAGTGCTGGGATT
>NW_007257533.1:23467-26106 GCF_000164805.1 Carlito syrichta | reverse complement strand
CGCTGCCTAGGCGGGTCTCAAACCCGCGGGCTCAGGCAATCCACGCACCTCAGCCTCCCAAAGGTGCGGGATTATAGGCTGAGCCACCGAGCCCGGCTAAATTTATGTTTATAAGCCACCTGACCTATGGCACTTTATTACAGTCCCTGAACTAAGATATTAATAAATGTGACTTGATTTAATGGTCTCCTTCCCAGTAGACTTGAAGCTTTTGAGGGCACAAACCCATTCGCCTTGGCTGGCCTGCTCACTATTGTATTGTGAACACCTAACACCGTACCCAGCACAGAGTAGGTGTCCAGTAGTTGGATGGATGAATACCTCAGGAAACTGAGGGCCAGAGCAGATGACTACCCTGTCTAAGATCAGGCTGGACACAGGGCAGGAGGCAATTTGCCTCCAGGTCTACCTGACTCAAGAGTCCATGCTCCTAATGATTTGCTACACTGCCCGGGCAGCCTGACTTCCCATCTCTCTACTTTCTTAGAGGATTGACACTATTGAATGATTTGCAGGTCCCCAAACTCATCTTGCTGTTCCATGCCTTTGGACTTCTGCCCAAGATATTTCTTCTGCCTAGAATGCCTCAATACCCCTCCACACCTTGCCTGCCTGGTGAACAACAACCCATCTTTCAAAGTCCTGGGAAGAATCAACCTTTCCTTTTGCTTTGCTCCTACTCTACTCTGTAAAAAAAAAAAAAAAAAAATTTTTTTTTTTTTGGTCAAGGGTCTCACTCTGTTGCCCAGCAGTCCAGCGGGCATTTTCATGGCATCCCACAAAGAGAAGAGAAGCTGGGCTTGGTGGCTCACACCGGTAATTCCAGCACTTTAGGAAGCTGAAGTAAGAGGATTGCCTGAGCCCAGGGGTTTGAGACCGCCTGGGCAACTTGGTGAGTTCTTGTCTTTAAAATCAAGAGAAAAAAAAAAAAAGCCAGGCGTGGTGGCACACACCTGTAGTTCCAGCTACTTAAAAGGCTGAGGTGGAAGGATCACCTGAGCCCAGATGGCAGAGGCTGTAGTAGCTGTGAGCTTACCACTGCACTCCAGCCTGGGCATCAGAGTGAGACTCTGACTCAAAAAAAAAAAAATGCCGCCGGGCTCGGTGGCTCAGCCTGTAATCCTGCGCCTTTGGGAGGCTGAGGTGAGTGGATTGCCTGAGCCCACGGGTTCGAGACCCGCCTGGGCAGGCGAGACCTCATCTCTACAATAAAATCAAAAAATTAGCCGGGCGTGGTAGCGCATGCCTGTGGTACTCCAGTCTGGGCGACAGAGTGAAAAAAAAAAAAAAAAAAAAAAAAGAGCCAACTACAGTATCTTTAGGCTTCTTGGTCATTTGCATCCTGTGACTCATTGCTGGGAATATGCACATATCTCTCAGAGGCTGGCCTTGGCCAGAGGCCATTCCCTGAGGGGGAAAGAAAGAAGTTAGGTATAGGGGAAAACAGTCTATGTCTGGACATTTACCTCACAGAGGCCTAAACTGCAGAAATGTGTTGATTCACAGTTCTCAAGCCTGGAAGCCCCAGATCAAGGACTGCTTCCTCCTGAGAGCCAAGAGGGAGAATCTGTTCCATGTCAGTCACTTAGCGTCCAGTGGTTTGCCGGTGATCTTTGGTGCTCCTTGACTTGTAGAATCAACACTCCAATCTCTTCCTTCATCTTTAAACGGTGTTTTCCTTGTGTGCCTGTCTCCAAATCGACCCTTCTTATAAGGACACTAGTTATACTGGATTAAGGTCAACTTTAATGACCTCATTTGAACTTGATTACCTTTGTAAGGACCCTATTTCCAAATAAGGCCACATCATGAGATACAGGAAGTTAAGACTTTAAATGTGATGGCTGGGCAAGGTGGCTCAGGTCTGTAATCCCAACACTTTAGGAGACCAAGGTTGGGGGGAGTTACTTGAGCTCAGGAGTTCAAGACCAGCCTGGGCAACATAGTGAGACCCTGTCTCTAGCCTCACTCCAGTCTGGGCGACAGAGTGAGACTCCAACTCAAAAAAAAAAAAAATTAAATTAAATTAAATTAAATTAAACAATAAAAGAGAGACAGGCTCGGTGGCTCAGTCTGTAATCCCAGCACTTTGGGAGGCTGAGGCTAGTGGATTGCCTGAGCCTACAGGTTCGAGACCCACCCGGGCAACTTGGCGAGACCTTGTCGCTACAATAAATCAAAAATTAGCCAGGTGTGGTAGCGCATGCCATAGTTCCGGCTACTTGGAAGACTGAGGCGGAAGGATTGTCAGAGCCCAGTCGAGGCTGCGGTGGCCGGGAGCATGTCACTGCTCTCCAACCTGGGCGACAGAGTGAGACTATAACTAAAAAAAAAAAATTAAAAGAATAAAAAATAAAAGAGAGCTGGGCATGGTAGTTTACACTTATAATCCTAGCACTTTGGGAGGCTGAGGTGAGAGGATTGCCTGAGTCCACGGGTTCAAGACCAGTCTAAGCAACTTGGTGAGACCTCATCTCTACAATAAATCAAAATATTAGTCGGGTGTGGTGGCACATGCCTGTAGTTCCAGCTACTTGGAAAGCTGAGGTGGAAGGATCGCCGGAGTCCAGCAGGTCAAGGCTGCGGCGGCTGTGAATGTGTCACTGCACTCCAGCCTGGGCGACAGAGTAAGACTCTTG
>NW_007257533.1:0-21801 GCF_000164805.1 Carlito syrichta | reverse complement strand
ACTTGGATTATAGATGTGAGATATTGTGCCTGACCAAAACATTTTAAAAATTAGTCAGCTGTGCTTGTATATACCTATCGTTCCAGTTATTCTGGAAGTTGAGACAGAAGGATCACCTGGTATGAACTACTGCGCCCACTCTGTTGTTCCATTTTTATGACCATGGATGCCCAGTGTTTAGCTCCCAATTATAAGCGAGAACATACTGTATTTGGTTTTCTGTTTCTGCAACAGTTCACTTAGGACAATGACTTCCTGCTGCAAAGGACACGACGTTGTTCTCCTTTATGCCTGTGTATTATTCCATGGCATATATGTACCATAATTTCTATTTTTTTTTTTTTTTTGAGTTGAAGTCTCACTCTGTCACCCTGGTGGGAGTACAGTGGCATGCTCATGGCCACTGCAACTTTGACCTGCTGGGCTCAGGTGATCTTTTAGCCTCAGCCACCTAAGTAGCTGAAACTACAGGTGTGTGCCCACCACGCATGACTAATTTTTTTATTTATTGTAGAGACGAGGTCTTACCAAATTGCCCAGGCTGGTCTCATACCCCTGGGATCAGACAATCCACTTGCCTCTGCATCCCAAAGTGCTGGGATTATAGGCATGAGCCACCATGCCTGGCCATATACCACATTTTCTTTAACCAATTGACCACCAATGGGCAACTAGGTTTGTTTCATGATTTCATGTCTTTTCTATTGTGAATAGGGCTGTGACTGACTCCTGCTTTAAACACATCAAATGAGCCGGGCTCGGTGGCTCAGCCTGTAATCCCGTGCCTTTGGGAGGCTGAGGTGAGTGGATTGCCTGAGCCTGCGGGTTCCAGACCCACCTGGGCAGCCAAGACCTCATCTCTACAATCAGTCAAAAAATCAGCCGGACGTGGTAGCGCACGCCTGTAGCTCCGGCTACTCGGAAGGAAGGCTGAGGCGGAAGGATGGCGGAGCCCAGCAGGTCGAGGCTGCGGTGGCCGGGAGCGGCCACTGCATTCCAGTCTGGGCGACAGAGTGAGACTCCAACTCAAAAAAAGAAAAGAAAGGAAAAGAAACTGACGTAAATAGATCTTAATGGAGGACTTATGCCACTATGAATAGGAGTTGGGCTTTGTTGAATGTTTACTGTAGCTATAGATGCCCAAGTTTCGACTACCTCTCATATTCTTATTATTCTCTTTTATTTTGCCTTTTGGTTTTACTCAGCCTCCCCTAACACTAATTCTGTCCTTGTAGCTCTTTCACCTGTAATCCACTGTTGCTATGCTGTAGATTCATTGATGTGATTGTAAGACACTTGGGAGAATATATGTTCCAGAATCTTTGATTTAGTCTCAGTCATTTAGTGATCTCTCCATGGGCTGTGATTTTCACAAGAGTGACTTATTTCCATTCCCTTAAGTGAGACAAAAAGCTAGAGGGGTGTGACAATTGGATATCTGTCTCTCTGCAGGTGGAATAAAGCTTTGATAAAGTGTTTTCCCCTTTAGAATAGTCCTTTGTTGTGAAAGATCCTCTGGGCTTATGTCAAAATTATTAATGTCCCATTCTTCTTGCAGAGTCGTGAAGGATTTTTCTTGGCTCCTAATTGTAAGTATCAGTGGGGTTACTGGAGGTAAATCTCACAGAAGTTACTAGAAGTCTTACTTTCATGCTAGTCCAGAATTCCCCTTAGGAAATTCATCATGACTATCATTTATATGTTCTTATCAGTTTATGGATCCAGCACCTTCTATTCTAGGTAAGCAGATTCTGACTCTAGCTTTCACTATCAACCAGAAGTTACAGACTGAACGTGTCCACCTAAAATTCATATGTTGAAGTTTAATTCCCCATGTGATAGTATTTACAAGTGGGGTCTTAAGGAGGTTATTAGGTCACAAGGGTGGAATTCTCATGAATGAATAAATGAGATTAATGCCCTTATAAAAGACACAATAGAGAGCTTTCTTCTCCCTTGTACTCCGAGTGAGTAGTCCTCTCAAATTTTGTTTTTACTATTGTCATGAAAAAATTTTATCTTCTGTACTTCGGACTCTGATCTCATAGCATTCACAATATGAGATATTTTACTTTTGACAAAATCAACTTATAAATTCTCCAATTACATAAACTGGATGATGAAAATCAAACCATTAGTGAAATTAGTTGTAAAGAATCTGATGTCACTGATTAAAACTCTTGTTGATGAATTATTTGTGAACGTCTAACAGTCAACATATTTACATTGTTTTCATATTTTTTTACATGCACAAATCAACTTGGAATTAACAGAGCAAGATTAACTTGCAAAGTTAGACACTTGATCTAAATGAAAAGTCATACCTTACAGTGTGATATATAAAGGCAACATTTGCTGCTACACAAATTAAATTTCCATGTTTAAAATAATGACAGAAACACATTATGAAGGCACTCAAACTTCTCTCACTATATTAGTTCCTCAACAGTGTGTCTCAGCCTCTATTTATTATGCATATCTCAAGTTACTGTAACCTGTAAATTTTTTTTATTGACACTGCTAAAAACAACTACGTGTGGTTTAATTGATCTCTGAGACCACAACTCCACTGCTGGCAGAAAGAGTGTACATTGAATATTTGTTTGATTACAATCTGAGCCCCAAAACCTTAGCTCTCCTTAGTTAGGTACCTGGATCTGAGAACACTTAGTCTTATCAGTTAGCACTACATACTATGTTTTTGAAAGGCAGATGTTGGTTATGTCATATACAGAAAAGGTAGAGAGAAGATCCAGGCTATTGCTGATCATTGTTCCAAATAAACCACATTAGCATAAAAGTTCTGTCTAATGCAAAGGTCTCACACACGGCCAAATGACACTATAATAGAAACTAGAGGTACAAAATGGGAAAGGTAAGTTCATTCTGGTTTATTTTAATTTAATGAATAATCACCTTATTGATAAATAGGAGAGACATTGAGACAGCAGATATAAATTGGAATTGTTCTGGTTAAACAGGGGATGTGTTGTCTGTTGGTTTTGTTTTTTCCTTATCTGAGTTTATTCTTTTTCCAAGCTAAAAAGCCTTGGTTCCTTAGCATTTCCTACAAATCTCCACATCCTTTTCCTCTCTTCTGGTGAAATCGAGTTTGTGATTAAAGTTCTTAAAGCAAAGCCATCAAAATAAAGTACCATTCTCTGTTATATAACCTGGAATAAGTATAATGAGAAATAGCTTCTTGTTCTAAATAGATATATAATTATATCAATGTAGGCTAAATCCAAATCAAGTTTTGGATTATTCCAATTATCTTTAACTGTGTAGAAACTACTCCAAAATAAAATGTCTAAATACAATAATTTACTACGATTTGCCAGGGTTCCAGGAATTGACAGGAAAATAAAGTGTTTGACGTGTTAATTACAAGTGTAATCAGATAGCAGACAAGGCTGTAGTCAACTAGAGGTTTTTCCACTTACATGACTGGTGTCAGTCATGGTTGCTGATCTCTCTCTCAATGTGGTGGTTTGAACAACTCACTGCATAGTGGCCTCAGAGGAGGCTGACTTACACAGCAGCATAATTCATCCAGAGGGAGCATTCTAAGAGACTGAGCAAGACTTTGTCTAACCAACCTCAGAAGTCATCTCAATTTCACATGGGCTACATTTTATTAGTTACAAATAAGGCATAGAGCCAGCACAAATTCAAGTTGAGGGATCTACATAAGTACTGGGAATGATGGTTCATTGGGTAATTACTGTTGGGTGAATTTCATTAAAAAAAATTGTTTTGCTCTAGTTGGCAAGTCTAGATTATAGTTGAGTTTATGAAAACCTGGCCAGTAATGGAAATTTTTGTTTTGTCATCATTATGTTTTTAAAACTTGCTTTCCCTTTATTCATTTATGTTATCCTTCCTTTTCTCCTCTTTCTCCTTCTATTCCTTTTCATAGCTTTTGTCTGCTAATCACTGTCCATTTTTTAATTTTGA
The DNA here is from genome assembly GCF_000164805.1 of Carlito syrichta. Lineage (NCBI taxonomy): Eukaryota > Metazoa > Chordata > Mammalia > Primates > Tarsiidae > Carlito > Carlito syrichta. Next base: position 17,844 of record NW_007257533.1, on the reverse strand, counting down.
AATTTGCATTTGACGCATCTTTCTAGGCTGCAGAGATCATTGATTGATAAATTTATTATTCAGAATATCCATTATTATTTTCAACTTCACATCTGCCCAAATTTAATAAGTACCTTATCAAAGTTTGCATCCAATTTATAGAGATACAGAAAAGGAGAGTCAGGGAAAATCATAGAACATTTCAAAAAGACTTGAACTTAAGTTCTGTTGATGGGTTTGTGGATGTATTTATCTGCCCAATTTGCTGTGCTGTGTACATTTCTCCATTTTACACAATGGGATATCAGGTGAGGGTCTGTCAAACAGCTTTCTGAAAATAATTTTCATTTTGTCTGCAGCACTATTCTGAGCGTATAGTCATAACATATAAAAAAGACAACTGAGCTAGCATAGTGTGACTTGTTTAATGGGTTTATATTAGTTCCTCCTCATCACCACTCTCCTTTATAGGTGTTCCAACACTGTTCTTTTATTAATAGACTCTGTAAAATTATTCAAAACTGGCATCAAGATTTCTAGTTTGCAGAATATGCCTTCTTTTTGGCCTTAAAACTTGTAAATGCCTTTGATGGTCTTATTTTTCCTATACTTCTTTGCTAATTTTTAGTAGTGATTATTCCGCATTTTAACTGTCATATCTTTTAGTGCCTCAGAGTTTAATTTATACAGTGTAGAATATTTTAAAAAATGTAGTTGCTCTCTTTCAATTACCTCTTTTATTTTGTATTCAAATTTTCCCTTATCAATAGGTAGTGCTAAGTTTTTCATTGCAGTATAAAAATGTAAATCTTTTTTCTGTAACACGAATAAAAAAGAGGGCACAACATAAGTGGGAAAATTTTTTCTCAATGTCATTATTAGCATTATAGCATATTTCTCAAGGATTTGGCTGACAGCCTTTTGGCTCTTCTTGCTCTGAGCATTACTATAATCACCTTTTTAAAAAGTCCTTCATTAGTTTTCATTTTTTTCTATAAATACCACTTCATTATTTGGGATGTGACAGATTCTTGATTATAGTTTTTCAGATTTCATACAAAAAAATTCAATCTGAATTCAAAATATAGTTCTTAGCCGGGCTCGGTGGTTCAGCCTGTAATCCTGCGCCTTTGGGAGGCTGAGGTGAGTGGATTGCCTGAGCCCGAGGGTTCGAGACCCACCTGGGCAGCGAGACCTCATCTCTACAATAAATCAAAAAATCAGCCGGGTATGGTAGCGCAAGCCTGTATTTCCGGCTACTCGGAAGGCTGAGGTGGAAGGATCGCCGGAGCCCAGCAGGTCGAGGCTGCGGTGGCCGGGAGCGGCCACTGCACTCCAGTCTGGGTGACAGAGTGAGACTCCAACTAAAAAAAAAAATATATATATATATATAGTTCTTTGTAAAATTGCATTAATTTCTTTAGATTTCTGTTTGTAATTTATACTTTGATTTTTCTTATCAAGCATGTAAGATGTCTATATTTCAATACCTTCCAAAATTCTTCCTCAGTGAGACATTTGTGATAATATTGTTGGAATTATTTTCTTTGAAAAACTCTAGGCTTGACTTGGTGGCTCAACCTGTAATTCCAGCACTTTGGGAGGCCTAGGTGAGTGGATTGCCTGAGCCCACAGTTTTGAGATCAGCACAGGCAACTTGGCAAGACCTTGTCTCTATAATAAATCCAAAAAAAACTACCTATGCATGGTAGGCACGCCTGTAGTTCTGACTACTTGGAAGGCTGAGGCAGAAGGAATGCCTGGCTTTAGGAGTTCAAATAGTTTATGGTTCTTGGTCACATTATATGATGGTGAAAAGTCTGGGTTTTAAGTGTACACGTCACTCCCACTAGTGCACACTGTATCCAATAGGTGATATTTTCACCCCCCCATCATTCCCATTCTTCCCCTTCTGAGTTTTCAAAGTCCATTATACTGTTTTATATGCCTTTCCAGACATTTTCAAATGAGAACATGCAGTATTTGGTTTTCCACGCCCGCATTACTTCATTTAGGATGATGACCTCCAGTTCCTTCCAAGATGATGCACAAACATTATTTCATCCTTTTTTGTGGATGAATAGCTTACCATGGTGTGTGTGTGTGTGTGTGTGTGTGTGTGTGTGTGTGTGTACATACTTATCTCTGATCAATTGATGAACATTTAGGCTGATTCCACATTTTTGCAATTGTGAATTATGTCAGCATCAGTTTAATGTCACCAAGCACTTTTCATCTCTATCCATACCTAGAGCCTCATGGAGCCTCATGGAGAGTTCTCTGACCAGTTACAGTAGAAAGAAAATCAATCTTGTTTTATATATATGTTTTCCATTTTACTACCACATACTGGAAATGACTGCTGTACCATTACAGTCTGACTTATGTTTAAGCCAGAAAGAGGACATTGAAGTCTCTAATGGGCAAAAGGTCCAGTAGGGTGTATTAGTCAGGGTTCTCCAGAGAAACAGAACCAATAGGATACTATATAGATATAACGAAAGAGATTTATTAGGCAGAATAGACTTGTATGATTATGGAGGCTGAGAAGTCCCAAAGTCTGCAAAATGCAAGTTGGGGGCCCAGGTAAGTTGATGACATAGCTCCAATTTAATATTAAAGGCCTGAGAATCAAAAGAGCCAAAAATAGAATTCATAGTCTGACTCTGAATGTCCAAGAACCAGAAATGTCGTTGTGTCAGGCAGGAAAGCATATTTGTCCTTTGTTAGCTTTTTTATTCTACTCAGACTCTCAATGGACCGGACGATGCCCACCCACACTGGTGAGGGCAATGTTCTTGATTAAGTTCACTGATTCAAATGCTAATCTATTCTGGAAACACCCTCATAGACACACCCAGAAATAATGTTCTACCAGCTATTGAGACATTTCCTATTACAGTCAAGTTGACACACAGGCTGTCTGTTCATTTCCTGGAAGAAGACATGACCAGAAGGATGGGTGAACACAGTGGATGATATGGCCGGTTGGTCAGGAGCACAGATAGAATGAGTCTGGTTGCAAAGTGATCCAGAGAAGAAGTATGCAGCTGGACTCTCAAAATGTGCCCTTAGGCTGAGGATATGTGTTTCCCGTTTTCGTGCTCCCAAAAGGACAACCACTGCAAAAGAAGCTTTCAATAATCAGCTGTCCAAGATGACCTGTCCTGTGAACGTCAGCAAGTCTCTATCTTTGCCTTCTTCAGGTTTGTTCAAGGACTCTCAAAAAAAAGGGACCATAATGAGAATGACATAAATTAGACATTTGCTCAACAATGTGGGCTTTCACTCACCAAAGCCTATCAATTGCCAACAACAGAGTCCAACAGAGTTAGGAATATTAGAAATTAGAAATATTGGAAATGTGTCATGCTTCCCTAAAGGGGCAAGCCTGGAACATATTAGGTACATTTTACTGGTCTCTTTCTATCATGGAAGGACAAATATTTATCCTTACCAGAAAAAAAAATATATGCATTTGCCTTACCTAATCTTGATGCTTTTGTCAGTATCACCCTCCATGGACCTTCCAAATGTCTTGTCTATTATTATGAAATTCAGTTATCATTATTACTTATTATTTACTTATTACGATTGGCACGTTGCTACTGTGAAAGAAACACAATGGCTTAAAGCAACAATTCTTAATTTACATTCTCCCATCAACTGGGGGTCAGCTGATCTAGATTGGATTTAGTTGGTCTCGAAATCAACATGAAGGTTAGGTTTAGACCTCTATCCCGCATTTGTCATCTTCAGATCAAACCTTATAACATTATAAAACTGCAAATTTTACATATACCAGTGTAAAACTTATTTCACAAAAAAATGTGTGACTCAATAAGTGAAAACCCACAGGATTTACATGTCATGTCAGGGGTACCTACATTCAAGACCAAATGGAAATCTAGAATAAATAATGAATACTACAATGATCATTAATAACACTAAAACCATTGTAAGGAAACATAATGTACAATTTATAATAAAGTGATCAGGCTAATCCATTGATCAATCCCTTTTACTTAAAACAAAAACATTTTTGTGTTCCTCATAACTTAATACAGTAGAAAATACCTAGCATCACTGATGAGGCAGCATTTTTGCCTAAATTTTGAATCGAAATCTAATAAAGCCAATGTGTTAGTCTGCTTTGCATGCTGTAAAGGAATACTTAGGCTCATAGTTTTGCATGGTGCCAGCATCTGCTTCTGATGAGGCTTCAGGAAGCTTACAGTCATGATGGAAGGCAAGGGGGAGCAGGCAAGACACATGGCAAGTACTGTAGCAAGAGAGAGAGATAGAGGCACCAATCTCTTTTAAACCATGAACTCTCACTTGAAGTATAAGAGAAAGAACTCTTTGAGATGTATTGTTGAATCCGGTTTGCTAGGATCTTGTTGAGAATTTTAACATCTAAGTTCATCAAAGATATTGGCCTGTAGTTCTCTTTGTTGGATCTTTACCTGGCTTGGGTATCAATGTGATGTTGGCTTCGTAAAATGATTTGGGGAGAGTTCCATGTTTTTCAATCACCTGGAATACCTTCAGTAGGATTGCTGCCCATCAAAAGAGGACTGGATTTTAAAAATGTGGTACATATACATGATGGAATACTAACTACGCAGCCATAAAGAAGAACAAAGTCACGAATTTTGCAGCAACCTGGATGGAACTAGAGTCTATAATACTGAGTGACCTCTCACAGAAACAAATATCCGAGTATCACATGTTCTCACTCATATAATGGACCTTGAACATCCAATGTAATACTGTAAGAAAATGACTGACAGTAGTGGGAAACTATGGTGGGGGAGGGAGATGGGATTAACGGTAGCAAATATCTGCCTGGGGATGGGGAAACACCTCTTATCAACAGGGTGCCTGAATGAAATGTATTTGCATACCTAACCCTTAACTGTACCCCACAATATCATAATAAAAAATATTGATTTAAAAAAAGAAGAGAAAGAACTCATTCATTACCATAAGAATGGCACCAAGTCACTCATGAAGCATCTGTCCCCATGATCCAATTACCTCCCACTAGGGCCGCCCTTCAATATTGGGGATCACATTTCACATGAGATTTGGAGGAGACAACCATCCAAACTATAAAATTCTGCTCCTGCCCCCCCCCCAATTTCATGTTCTCACATTGCAAAACAGGATCATCCCTTCCCAATAGTAGCCATAAGTTTTAACTCATTCCAGCATCAATTCAAAAGCCCTAGGTCTGAGATGTATGGTGAATCCCTTCCTTTTATGAGCCTGTAAAATCAAAAGTAGATTGTCTCCAAGTTCCAATAGTGGTGCAGATGTTCGGTAAACATTTCTGTTCCAATCGGGAGAAATCCGCCGAAAGAAAAGGGCAGAAGTCCCACATAAGTTGGGTTTCATGCTTATGAAAATCATCCTTGACTTCAAGTCTTACATCATGGGCACACTAGTGTGAAGAGACAGCCCGGCTCCGTGGCCTTTTTGGTTACAACCCATGCACTTGGCTGCTCTCATGGGTGGAGTTGAAAGCCTGAGACTTTTGCTGGTTAAGGGTGCACTTTGCCAGTGGCTCAACCATCCTGGAGGGTGGTAGCCGTCTTCCCATCTCTCCACTAGACAGTGTACCCATGGGAATTCTGTGTGGAGACACCAACCCCACATTTTCCCCTAGGTACTGACCTAGTAGAGGCTCTCTGTGCGGGCTCCCTCCTGCAACTGAGTTCTACCTGAGCACCCAGGTTTTCCCATACATCCTCTAAACTCCAGGTAGAAGCGGCCAAGCCTCCTTCACTCTTGCATTCTGTGCGCCTACAGGCTTAACACCACGAGGAAGCAAGACTTTTATGACTTGTACCCTCTACCTCCAGAGCAGCAGCCCAAGGTGTACCTGGAGCCCTTTGAGCCATGGTTGTAGCTGGAGCAGGGGGAGATAGTTCTTTGAAGATTTCTTCTGTGAAAACTGGTCCTTTTAAAGTTTTCTGCAAACAAAATTTACAAGAAATTGTCCTCATTAACCAAGTGTTATCTTTTTTTTCTCAAATGGGTTAAGTAAAAGTTCATTTGTTATTTTGAAGTAACCAATTTCTAATTTTTATTATATTTTTTCCTTCTAATTTATTTCCACTTAATTCTGTGTTGCCTATTTTTGTGTTCCTTAAGTCATTTATTTGTATTATTTTATTATATAGAAGTTAAGATTTGAAGTATGAAAATTTTCTACTAAGTACTAGTTTGGCTATAACATTTTATTTCTCATATACTGTATTCTTTTTATAATTATATTAATTTGAAATTTCACTTTATATTTTCTCTTTTACTTCAGTTGTATGATACAAAATTATATTAATTTCTAAGTTAAAAGGTATTTTTCCTTGTTTTATAATTTATTTCTAGTTTAATCGTCATGATTTAAAATGTTATGCATAATGTATTATTAGATTTGCAACTTTTAGTCCTTATTAATAATATCTGAATTCTGCTTTTTCACATGACAAGCATAAAACCATTTATCTGTTTTAATTTGCTAATTCTTCCATTTTTTAGCCTTGTAAATTATTGTGTTTTCCAAATATTTCTAGCTTATAGCATACCTTTTGTTTGTTGCTAATCTGATGTGTTTTCAACTTCCTGAGTTAAGCCTATTTACAGTTTTTTGTTTTTGTTTTTGTTTTTGTTTTGAGTTGAGGTCTCACTCCCGTCTAATTTTTGATTTATTGCAGAGACGAGGTCTTGCCAAGTTGCCCGGTCTGGTCTTGAACTGTGGGCTCAGGCAATCCTCTGACCTCAACCTATTTACACTTTTTATTACCAACTTATACATATATATGCCCTTTAACATATCCTTAGTCCCCTTGCTTTTTTCTTAGCCTTCTAATATTTGAGTTTATGTCCCAATTAATGTTTTTATTCCCATTTATCTAAAGGATTATTAATATACTAATATTAAATTCTTTTTTAATTGCATCTTTCCCCAATTAAAAACAAACTTCAATATTTACTTTTTCAGATCATATAACTTGTACAGATCACTCTTCTGTCTTCATGTCAACCTTTGTTTAACTGTAGAATTAAAATATGTATGTATGTAAAGGGGCTCTCATATCCATCACCTAATCATCCTTTGGTTAAAATGAAGTCCTTTCTTTTATTTTTTATTTTTATTTTTTGAGTTTGAGTCTCACTCTGTCGCCCAGGCTGGAGTACAGTGACATGCTCATCACCATCGCAGTCTTGACATGCTGGGCTCAAGCCATCCTCCAGCCTCAGCCTTCCAAGTCGCTGGAACTACAGGCGTGCGCTATCATGCGCAAGTAATTTTTTTAATTTACTGTAGAGACGAGGTCTCTCCAAGTTGCCCAGGCTGGTCTCAAAACCCTGGGCTCAGGCAGTCCTCTCACCTCAGTCAGCCAAAGTGCTGGGATTACAGGTTTGAGTCACCCTTCCAGGCAAAATGAAGTCCTTTCTATGATAAATCTTCTATAATAATGTTTGCTAGAATTGTTTATGAGTACAATATTCACCAAGCTATGGCATATCGAAAATAATTTTCTATATTCTTGATATTTTAGTTTACTTTCATTGAAAGAAAATCTTTGGATAATACTTTCTTTACTTGAGAGTTTTGTTGTTATTGCTGCTTTAGATTGTACAATTGAAGGTTGTACATTTCAATAGTGTCACTAAAACATTTTATACTAAACTTGTTTTGGGGTTTTTGTTTTTCATTTTCCCTTTTCCTTTTTTTTATTTTTATTGTTTTGATGTTTGGCAAAGATGACCAAAAGAGTTTCTTTTTTAAAAAATTTTAAAGTTTAATGATTGAAAGGTTATGGTTCGGAGGTAATCTTTTAAGTCAGTTTTCTAGTGGAGCACTGGTTTCTTTCAAAATCTGTAGTTTCATATTTTATTTGCATTCCAAAAAGTAGTTGTGAATTTATTTGACATTAAATATTAGTTTTATTTTTCATTATGATTATTTCTGTTTCCCAGAAGATCCAATTATATTTCTGTTGGATTATTTTTGTCTTTCTTCTGTATATATCACTTTATTTTTATTTTTTAATATTTCTTTTCTTGTCTCATTTTTTGAATATTTTAATTCAATCTGTATGTTTCTCATTGAATTCACAGTAGATGTATTCAAATCTTGCAATTTATTCTTATTTTTCAAAATGCTTTTTTCCTTAATTCAGTATTTAAAAAATCATTTGACTTGCAGATATATTTTTCTGTATCTACATTTGTGTGGTTCATTACTATAATTTGCTTCATGAGTTGTTATATTGTATGTGTGTGCATGCTTGTGTGTTTGTTACTAAGGATTTTCATTTCTTTCATTTTTTATAGCAATTCTGTGGGTAATTTTCTGGTATGTTTTAGAATGGAAATAGATGGGGAGCTAATAAACAATTGTAGTAAAGAGGTTTAATTATTCAGTTTAAGAGCATACTCTTCTGGTGCTACAACAAAGCACCACTCTGTAAGGTGCTGTTCTTTATTATCTCTCACATTCTACTTCTTTTATTTCACTTTGTTTTACTATAGTCCTTCAACATTCCGTTGTTTATACTACCACTAAGCCTACAAGAAATACTTCTATTCCAGATGGCTTCATCTCTAAAAAATGGCATCTTTCTAAGACCGCCACCTACAGTCTCACAGACTTTATAAACTTTTCGTTTCTAATCTCCAGTAGCCAATGTTTTGATCCATTAGATCTCAGACCTGCTTGCAGGATTTCTGCTCTTGGAAGAGTCTTTTTCTTCTGGGAATAAACTCTCACTAATGAGATCTTTTATTTTCATCGCTAGTTTTCTAATGTACAATCCTCTCCTACTTCTCATACTTAAATGCATGGGAGCATGATATAGGCTCTATATTCAACTTTTTAAGTCTCAGGTATGTTTTTCCCACTTATATGTAATTAAAAGTCACATAAGTAATAGATAAATTTAATAAAAGTTTCTGAATCCTGGTAGCATGGAATCATGGTTGATGATCTGTTGTTTTTTTGTTGTTGTTTTGTTTTTTAATCTTTGCATGTTGCTACTGCTTTCATTTATTTATTTATTATCTTTATTTTTTATTTTAAAGATGTGGAGTACAATTCAGCATTAGTACATAAGTGGTCATCTTTCAGGTAACATTTGGGCTTCCCTTTGGTCCCCACTTCACCTGCTTTGTGATCAGCTACCCTTATTGATGTTATGTGGCCTCTCTCCTTCCCCTGGCAGTGTCCCACTACTACCAATTCCTTTCTTAGGGTATTATGATAAATGTTTAGGGTCCGCTTATGAGTGAGAACATGTGATACTCAATTCTTTGTTTCTGTGTTAGATCACTGAGTATGATAGACTATAAATCCATGCAAGTTGCTGTGAAGTTCATAATTTTGTCTTTCTTTATGGCAGCATAATATTCCATCATGTATATGTGCCACATCTTTTTTTTAATGCAGTTCACGGTCAATGGGCAGCATGGTTGGTTTCATTTTTTTGCTATTGTGAATAGTGCTGCAATAAACATGCAAGTGCAGGTATCTTTTTTTATAGAATGATTTCAGCTCCTCCAGGTATATTCCCAGAAGGATCTTTTTAGAAATTTCCACACTGCTTTCCACAGAGGTTATAATAGTTTACACTCCCACCAACAGTGTAGAAGTGTTCCCTTTTACCCACATCCTTTCCAGCCGCTGTTGTTTTTTGTTATTGATGATGACCATCCTAACTAGAGTTAGGTGGTATCTCAGTGTGGTTCTAATTTGCATTCCTTTCATGATTAGTGAGACTGAACATTTTCATGTATCTGTTGACTGCTCATATGACTTCTTTTGAGAAGTGTCTATTCGTATCTTTTGCCCACTTTTTAATATGACTCTTTGTTTTTTGCTTTTCAGCACATTTGAGTTCATTGCAGATTCTGGATATTAGACCTTTTTCAAACATATAGTTGGCAAATATTTTTTTCCATTCTATGGACTGTTTCCCCACTCTCTTGATGGTTTCCTTTGCTTTGCAAAAGCTTTTCAGTTTGATGAGGTCCCACTTGTTTATCTTATCTTTTATGGCATGTGCTTTGGGGCTTTTGATCAGGAAATGGTTGCCATAGGGTGTTTCTTGCATTTTCTAAGATTCTTATAGTTTGAGGCTTTACGTTTAGGTCTTTTATTAATTTAGATCTGACTTTTGTGTATGGTGATAACTAAGGGTCCTGTTTCATTCTTCTGCATGTGGTCAGGCAGTTTTCCCAGCACTGTTTACTGAGTAGGTTCTTATCTCCCCACTAGTTGTTGGTGGAGGCTTTGTTGAATATGAGTTGGTTGAGAAATTGAGGTTGTGCTTCCAGAATCGCTATCCTGTTCCATTTGTCTATATGCCTGTTCTTGTACCAATACCAGGCTGTTTTGATCAGTGTAGCCTTATAATAAAGTTTAAAATCTGGAAGTGTGATACCTTCTGCTTTGTTTCTTTTGCTGAAGATTGTTTTGGCAATTTGTGATCATTTATTTTTCCATATGAACTTCTGTTTTGTCATTTATAGGTTCAAGAAGAATTATATTGGTAACTACAGATATTGCAGTGAATCTGTAGATTGCCTTTGGTAGGATGGACATCTTAATGATATTGATTCTTCCAATCCATGAGCATGAAATCTTTTTCCATTGTTTGTGTCTTCTTTAATTTCTTTGAGCAGGGTTTTGTAGTTTTGTTGTAAAGATCTTTCACTTTTCTGGTTAGGAAGATGCCAATTATTTCTTTTTTGTGTATGGCTATTGTGAATGAGATTGTTCTTTTTTATTTGGTCTTCTGTGTGTTTGCTGTGAGTGTATAAAAATGTGACTCTCCTTTGCATGTTTATTTTGTACCCTGAGACCTTGCCAAAGTCCTTTATCAGTGCAATAAATTTTTGACAGAGTCTCTTGGGTTTTCAAGGTATAGGATCATAATATCAGCAAAGAGGGATAACTTACCTTCCTCTTTGCCTATTTGGATACCCCTGATTTTCTTCTGTTGTCTGATTGCTCTAGCTAGGACTTCCAACACTATGTTGAACAGGAGGGTGACAGTGGGTAGCCTTGTCTTGTTCCAGTTTGAGGTCAAATGCTTCTAATTTCTGTCCATTTGTTAGCTGCGAGTTTATCACAGATGGCTCTTACTATTTTGAGGTATGCTCCCTCTATGCCTAGGTGGTCAAGATTTTTTATCAAGAAAGGATGCTGGGTTGTATCAAAAACTTTTTCTGTGTTTACTGATATAATAATGTTGTTCTTATTTTTGCTTTTGTTGATGTATTTAATTACACTTATGTTCTTGTGGATGTCAAACCAGCCCTGCATTCTGGGGATGAAGCCTACTTGGTCATGGTGGATGATTTTTGAGATGTGTTGTTGAATCTAATTTGCGAGAATAATATTGAGAATTTTTGCATCTATGTTCATCAGGGATATTAGCCTGTAGTTCTCTTTTTTGTTGAATCTTTATCCGGTTTGGATATCAGTTTGATGTTAGTTTCATTAAATGATTTAGGGAAACTTCCGTCTTTCTTATTGCCTGGAATACTTTCAATAGGATTGGTGTCATCACCCCCTTGCTTGTTTTGGAGAATTCCACGGGAAAGTCATCTGGTCCAGGGTTTTTTTTTAATAGATAGTTTTCTAATGATGGAGTCAATTTCTGGGGTAGCTATTGGTCTATTTAGTGTCTCGATTTTTTTTTTTGTTTCAACCGTGGGAGATTGTGTGGTACCAGAAAGTCCTCCATTTCATTTAGGTTTTCCAGTTTGTTTCCATACATGTGATGTGTGTGTAGTAATCTCTGATAATCTTTTATCATTCTTTGAGGTCAGTTTTGACTTGGGCTTTTGCATTTCTGATTGTGTTTATGGAATTTCTCTCTCTCTCTCTCTCTCTCTCTCTCTCTCTCTCTCTCTCTCTCGTGGTCATTCTGATTAGGGTGTACATCAATCTTATTTACCCTTTCAAAGAATCTGCAATTTATTTCATTAATTTTCTTTCTATGATATTTTTGTCTTCTATGTTCCATATTTGGGCTTTTACTTTGGAGATCTGGATTCTTCTGCTGAAGTTGGGATTTTGTTGGTAATGTCTTTGTGGTTTGTTAGGCTGTTAACTTGTGCTCTTTCTTTCTTTCTTTCTTTCTTTCTTTCTTTCTTTCTTTCTTTCTTTTTTGATATGTGTTCATAGAGATATAAATTCCCATAAGTTTTGGTAAGAGGTTTCTTCATTTTCATTTGTTTCCAGGAATCTTTTAATTTCTGTTTTGAATTTCATGTTGACCCAGAAGTTGTTCAGTGTCATGCTGTTTATTGTCCATGTCTTTGTGGGTTTGGAAAGAATGTTGGTGGTGGTGATATTTATTTTTATTCCACAGTGATTTGAGAGGATACATGGCAGTGTTTCAATCTTATAAAATTTGGTTATGGATGATTTATGGCCAAGGATGTGGTCAATCTTGAGTACATTCCATGTGGTGGTGAGTGGAATGTATATTCCGTGGTTGTTGGGGAAGTGTTCTATCGTAAGTCCATTTGGTCAAAAATCCAACTAAGGTTCAGGATCTCTTTGTTGATTTTTTGCCTTGAAGATCCATCTAGGGTTGTTAGTATGATATTTAAGTCCCCAACTCTGATAGTATTAGAGTCAATATCTTCCTTTAGTTTTCTTAGTAGTTCCTTTATTTATTTGTGGGGGGGGGCATAAAAATCTTTCAATATTTAATTAAAAACCCTAACAACTTAAGATTCAAGATATGTTAAGAACATTAATTGAGAGTATAGACTAGATTTTGAAGAGTTTGAGCTGTCAACTCCAAAGCCAAGTGTTCTCTGCTGGTTAATGCCATGGGGAAGGTTTTAAAAGAGTGAATCCAATTGCTGTAATAGATGTCAATGGTTGTAGCAGGAAGTGCAGACATTAGTGTCTAATTTGGATGTGCTGCCTCTGTCTGAGCTTTAGGATTGGTCTTTTGAGAGTCAGAAAAGTAAGGAAGTAAGAAGCCTTTCATAGCTAACAGCCCAGGAGTCTCTGAGAAGTATGTGAAGGTGTGTCCAAATCTGCAGGGATTACAGCTGTACAGGGAGATATGTTTAGTTTTTTTATATCATGCACAGTGCCAGCTCTGGGCTCAAGGACAATCCTTTGACAAGTGATTAATATCAGGGAAAACCACCAAATCCAGAGGCATATGTAATTCTTCTTCTGCCTGTTTTTAGTCAAGAACTACTTGGATAAGATGCAGTCACTTGGATAAGATATGCCAGGCAGGTCTAGTGTGGTCATGGCAAAAGTTGAGTTCCATTTTATCTTTGCCACCAGTGTGCTGTCATTTAAGGGATCCAGGAAGAAAGGGTGATTTGGTTTCTCAGACACTGTCTTTGTTAGCTAGGCATGACAATTTCCCCTGCCCAATTCATGCAATTTGGTCAAGTCACACAAGGAGATACCTGGCCACCTAGCTGCTTTAGAATAGCTGGTGGTCCTGTTTTGGGTGCATATATGTTAAGGATGAATATTTCTTGTTCGTGGATTGAACTTTTATCATTATGCAGTGTCCTTCTGTGTCTTTTTAACTTTTTGATAGCTTAAATGTCATTTTATCTGATATTGAGATCATGACTCCTGCTTTCTTTTGTGATCTGTTCACCTGAAAATTTGTTTTCCATGCTCTAATTTGGAGTCTGTGGGTGTCCTTTGTAGTGAGCTGTGTTTCCTGGAGGTAGCATATTGTTGGGTTGTAATGAATGATTTCATTTTCTCTCCAGTTGATCTCTATAGGTTTTAGGAAGATTTGTTGATAGATTAAAATGTAGGTCTATGCATTATAACAAGAAATCTAGAATATCTATTTCATTTTTAAAGTTGATAAAGCAAATAATAAATCTATAAGCAAGTAAACTAAATATATTAGTATAACTCACTGTACCAAAATTATAGTACAAATATTCCAAATGTCCACAAAGGGAAAAAAATTAGATAAAGATAAAAACAAGTAAACAATTGGGCACACTCAAATACAAATATTAGAAATAGTTTAAAAACCAGGGCAAAATCATTAACTAAACCAATATTAAGTTTGGATCACAATATGACCATCAGACAATATGAATTCAAAGATGAAAATTTAAAATAATAAAAACAAGAGATAAAACCATGAAGGATACAGACACTAAAAATCTTTATTTAAATCAAATAAAAAAGCATCAAAATTACAAAGTAAAACTAGAAGGAAGTTCAAAGGAAACTCAGTAATGTCTATAACAGGAAAATTTAACTGATTGCTGAGTTAAGATAATAAAGAAAAACCAGTTTCAAACAATATAATGTATTGTTTTTAGTAAACATATAGAGCACTCTTTAAACCTTGATGACAGATATAGTTTTAGATGACATGAAATATTTCTAAAAATTGTTTTAAAATTGTTTCTAAAAAAAAGTTTCTAAGGAAACATCAATAAATCTCTTTATGTAGAAATTTTAGAACTACTAGTTTTTATCATTATGCTGATCTAGCAAAAACTGCTGGCATACTTCCCAAGACCAACCCCAGAGAAATTAAATACTGAAACACCAAGTGAAGAGAAACCTTTGGGGAAAATGTGTGTCTTCTGAACACATTTTGAACACTCTGTCTTAGTGGGAATGACTTTAGCTTGTGGCAAGAAGCAGACAGGTACCATTCTAATAAGATTAAGTAGATTCTGTTATATCCTTTTCATATTTAATCCTACGTTACCTTGGAAATATCAGTACCTGATTCTGCGCCTATGCTAAATCAGATCTCTGAAGCAAGTGTGCTCAAAAATAAAATTTATTTTATTTCTCTGTGCTTTAGTTGTGAAAGCTGAAAGAAAGAAGAAAGACAAACAGAAAGACAAAATGTGTGGGAACTACCAGCTTCTGAAATTTGCTTTTCAAACACAAATTTTCTCAACACTTGGGGCTAGAGAGTAAAAATACAAGAAGTCTTTTCCCTGAAGTTTGCTTCTCCCTAGAGGGGGAGGGAAAAGTCTTGAAATTATGAATTATGTCCTGAGTTTGAGAATAGACTTATTGTGTAGCTCTCAAATCTGTTGATTTCCATCATAAGACTCATTTCTACTTAGTTTTAGTTCCTTGAGGCTGAGTCAGGCAGAGTTTTGACCACGGGACTTTTTTTCACATACATTACTGAACATAGTTCTCAATATCTTCATTAGAAATGTAAACATACAGGCCTAAATAATCGGAAAGTGAATAGCTCACCATTTCAATTTTTTAAAAAGGAGAGAGAGACATTCCTTCAGACGCAGAAATATTAGAATAAGTGGATCAAGTAAAAAATATTTTAATTTTAACATTCTAAAAACTATGTGATTATATTAGCAAAATGAAACAGAGAGACAGAAGAGATAGCATGAATAAATGGTTAGTTGCAAGGAATATAATGGTTGAGACAACATAGCAGGTGGTGTAGAAAGTCAAGTCACCTTATCCCTTGGCACTGTTTGTAACTCCGCCAAAGATATGCTTGGAAGGCTTGGAAGACAGTCAATTTAAACCAATGATTTTATGTAAATTTCCAGGCTATGTGTGTCCAAGAAAATAATGTTTCACAAAACAACAAGATTGTGACATAGATTGCAAATTTCAGGCATTTCCAAATATCTTTCTATATTTCTATAAAGTTGTCCTTCTGGAATATACTGGTTCATACAAATATATCAGGTCCAAATAGTCCTTTTAGTGTGATAGCAGGAGTTTGGAAAATTATATGCATTCCATTGACCTCCAAATTTCTCCAGTAAACCAGCTTTATCTGTACATTTTGTATAGCTTATAGTGTTTAGGTTTTTTAACCTATTGGACTGAAAATTGGAGTAAACTATAGAATGAATATATCTGAGAAATAACTTAGTTCACTGTAAAAGAAGAATGAGAAAAATCACTCAAAGAAAAAAGAAAATAATATATACATAGTATTTATATACAGTAATATTGTAAATATATAGTAAAAATAAATAAATGAAAAAGAGAAAAATTTGAAGAAATGAGAGATAAATTTCTCAGATGTACCAAATAAGACTAGGGATGCCTACAGGTAACAAAGAGGAACAAAAGAAAAATCTCAGCTGGGTTCGGTGGCTCAGTCTGTAATCCCAGCACTTTGGGAGGCCCAGGTGAGTGAATTGCCTGAGTCCATGGGCTTGAGACCAGCCCAGGCAACTTGGTGATACCTCCTCTCTACAATAAATCAAAAATTACCCAGCGTGGTAACATGCGCCTGTAGTTCCGGGTACTTGGAAGGCTGAGGCGGAAAGATGGCCAGCGCCAAGGAGGTCAACACTGGGGTGTTCGTGAGTGTGTCACTGCCCTCCAGCCTGGGCAATAGAGGGAGACTCCAACTCAATAAAAAAAATAGAAAAGGAAAATCTCACCTACAACATACATTAAAATTTCAGAATATCAAAAACAAAAAGAAAATTATAAAAGCATTCAGAGAGAAAGAAATTATTCACAGAATGAAAATGTATTTTTATACAGTAACATTGGATACAAGAAAACAAATAGTATTTTCAAAGTATAAGAGAAAAAGATCTTTGGAACTAGAATTTTATAACCAACCAAACTGTTATTCAAAGAATAGATAATTCTCAAAATAGTCTAAAAAAAACTTTAGAAGTTTTTGCATACATACAAAAAATTTCTAATGAAATACTTAAAACTTAGTAAGAAAAAAAATACGCTTAAAGATTATCAGATGCCAGTTTTGTCTTAAAAAATAAGAACACTCAAACCTTGAACAACATCACAGAATTAAGGTACAAATAAAATACATCTATAATAACTAAGGTAAAATTTTGAACAACCACCAAAATAGTGTCCAAGACAAATATAAAATACAAACACAGTCTTGACTATTAAAGGAGAAAATAAATATTTATCTTTATCTTTATATCCTCTCAACAAGAGCAAAGCTCAAAATTTTTTTCCAATTATGTTCCACCAAATTTTAAATACATCATCTCACTTTTTTTTTACAAAGTCTTCCATAAAATAGAAAAAGAAAATATGCCCCAATTAATTATATAATACCAGCCTAATAATAGTATCTTTGATAATGACCCCAGAAACATGTGCTACATCCAACTGAGAGGTTGCCTATTGAAATATGAGCTGCTAAGGACAGTCACAGCAAGAAGAGAGATTTCAAGAAAGTAGCTGAAGTCTGTATAGGAAGCCAGGCATCGCTTTTCTCCTGAGGGAATGTGTGACTATGAACAAGTGCAATCTGTGAAAAAGCAAATAATTGTATACTTGTCATAAAATGAGGCATGACCTCCAGACCACATTTGCTAAGAAAGAAATATGAATAGAAATAGCACACAAATCAATATTTGTCCTTTCTCCTCGGGTTCAAACTCTCCCTAGAAGAAGACCAAAATATGAGCAGAAAAAAAGAGAAAAATCAAACAGTGAAGAAACACAAGCTTATTCATCTTCCCAAGAGGATTGTTTGATCAAGATCATAACAGAAATGGGGGGGGATTTCCTATGTAGAACCTGATATAAAATAGATGTTTTCAATTGAATACAATAAGGAGTTAAATAGTTGAATGTTAAGCAAAAGTTTTTAATGGAAAAACTATGCAAAATGTTACAAAAACTGCTCACAATGTTAAGTAGCAAAGGAAAAAAGTTCCATCATAGCATATTTGAAAATCGCAATAGAGAAAAAAATTTTTCCCAGTTATTTATGATTGTCATGGTAGAGAGAAGCTTAGCATCTTCATTAAAAACTTAGAAGGGGGTTCTGGGGCAAGATGGCGACCTGGCAACCCGGTGTCTGAAGCCCTCTGCAAGGGAGATCT
>NW_007257532.1:555886-556580 GCF_000164805.1 Carlito syrichta | reverse complement strand
TATTATGTAATTTCATACATATACACACTAAAAAGTTTAGACAAAGTGTCATTTTTATAGATATATTTGCTCATGTAAAACAAAGGTATGGACATGAATAATAATGGCAACATCATTTGTATTAAACACTAGTCATTAAATAGTACATGTATCAGGAGAGTGTTTTAAAATATTTTAATATATACAAAAATAGAATTCTAGCAAGCTGTTTATAAAAAAATCTTAGAACATAACAAGACAAGCCATAACAGAAAGGACAGTCTTTTCAACAAATGGTGCTGAAAAAAATAAATATTGTTATGAAAAAATATAAGGTTAAGCTTTTACTTCACAACATATACAATAATTTTTTCAAAAAATATCACATATCTAAAATAAAAACTAAAATCATAAAATTCTTAGAAAGAGATGTGAGGAAAACTTCATGACTTTGGATTTGACAATTATTTCTTTGATGTGACACTAAAGCATAGGAAAAAAATATAGACATGTATATAAATTGGAATTCATCAAAATTTAAAACTTTTGCCTTAAAATGAAACCACAAGACTGAACAGGCAACCCATAAAATGAGAAAAAGATTTCACAAATTGTATACCAGATATTAATATCCAGAATATATAGTCTTACGAGTCAACAACAACAGCAAACAAATGTAAAAACTGTCAGAATAAAAAAAATGTTAAGAAAACTC
>NW_007257532.1:539680-555242 GCF_000164805.1 Carlito syrichta | reverse complement strand
TATATGCAAATGAAAATATATTAAACATAGAATTACCATATGAACCAAAAATTCCACTTCTGGGTATATACTCAGAGAGTTGAAAGCAGGGACTCAAACAGATATTTGCACACTCATGTTCATAGCAGCATTATTCACATACTCAAAAGATGAAAACAACTCAAATGTCTGTCAATGGATGAATCAATAAACAGAAAGTGGTGTATTCATACAATTTAATATTTTTCAACACTAAAAGAATTGACTTTCTGACACATGCTACAATACGGCTTGAAGACATTGTGCTAAGTGAATAAGTCAAATTCAAATGGACAAATATTGTATAGTTTTACTTACATGAGGTACTTAGGGTAGACAAATAGAGACCGAAAGCAGAACAGTGATAGGGAGAGTGGCAAGATTTGTTGAATGAGTGCAGAATTTTAGTTTGGAATTTGTGGAGATGGATGGTGACAATAATGGCATATTAATTTGAATACACTAAATGTCAGTCAATTGTACACTTAAAATGCTCAAGTTTACAGTATGTACAATGTAATGCAATGAAAAACTGGGGAAAAATAGACCTATATATTCTCCAATTCCCCATTAAAATATATGGCTCGGTAAATACTTAAACCAGATAGCAATATATGTATTAAAATGTGATAAACACATAAATGCATAGAACATACCAAACTTGCTAGAGCAGGGGAATGAGATTTGACATTTATGTTTGCTGACACATTTTTCCTTGTTACAGTTCTGGACTTATCTCATAATAATAATAATGAATTCACATTTTGTAATAAAAAATTGGCAATAAGTAAATCACTAGAATGCAGAACTTTCTGATAATCACATGCACATTATACAAATACAATAAGAACAAAATAAAATTTGACAGAAAAGTAAAAAGAAATAGTGATTCAAACAATCTAAGCACGTAATTTGTTTTCATACTTCCAGAAGATAAGCATATTTTCCCTTTGTATGCAGAGTCACAAAAGGTGAACATTAGAATTAGGACACTGATCAAGAAAGACAGATATAAAATTACTACTTCTGTCTTTTTGAAACACCTTCATGACTATCCCCTCTCTTGCAACTACCATGTTAATTATTCAGGATACTAAAAAAAGAAAAACACAAAAGGGTGAGGCTAAAGGCAAAAACTGAGAAATGTCAAGGATGTTGCTGTCATTTGAATCATACAGCACAAAATGCCAGGGATCTTTAATAACAAATGAATCTCATGTTATAATAGTCTTCATTATGTGTTTGCTGATCTCAGTGAGATAGTTTAATAACACTGAAAAGAACTAATACTCTTAACCGCACAAGTAATTTTAAACTAAGTCCTTTCAAAGGTGAAGGTACAAGCTCTTTGTCCTATTTGTATCAGTGTGTCTGAATACCTGGTTGATCCTTCTAAACTCTGTTTAAACTGAGAACATAGTTTTGTCTACTTGTTTTACATTACTGCCACAGCCATCTGATATACTTGTCTCTTTATATAAGCTCACTTAAAAACTTCATTCCCAAAGGAACAGTAAAGCATGTAGGCTCTTAGATCATGTTTCTGCAGTGATGATGCTGAAGGTAGGCAGTTTCTGTCATCAGTAGTTCATACATTTTTGCAGCTTACATTCTACTAATCATATTTCAAAATACTGGTGTTCTATTATGGAAGCAACATATAGACATTGAGTTATTTCATAAAATGTGATAATTTAAAGAACAAACAGATTGCAATAGTATTTGGCCATTTAATGATTACAATTTATGTTCTTTTAATGGCAAACCAGCTCCCAGATAACAATCATGATTCATTCCAAAAGTATTAAATATATTATAACTAAGAATTACTTTCTGAGAAAACAAGAATTGTATGGGAAGAAAAATTTCCTACAGGAGTCACGTGTTTCTATTTAAATACATATTTCTAATTGGTTAAAAGGGTTAGTAATATTGATGAGAGAAGACTTGAAGATAAATTTTTAAATGCCAGTTAAAGCTTAAACAAACCATTTTTCTCAACACTGCAACCTAAAGGCAACTACTGAAACCCAGACACACTTTTATATGGTGGTTCTCTCTCTCTCTCTCTCTCTCTCTCTCTCTCTCTTTCTCTCTCTTTCTCTCTCTCTCTCTCTCTCCCCCCTCTCCCCTTTCTCTCTCTCTCTCTCCATCTCCCTCTTCTTCTCTCTTGCAACCCTCACACAGATACACATACTACCTTAATTTTACATAGGTAGGAAGCTAGCTAGCTAGCTAGATGATAGGTAGATCATTATAAATATTTATAGATACATATGCAGAGTAGAATTATTTTTTAGTAAATTTATTTATTTATGTACTTATTTTAATTCATCTATTTGTTTAGAAATAGGGCATCACTGTGTTATCCTGGCTGGAGTGCAGTGACAGAAGCATACTTTATTAACCACTTTTAACTAAACAATTTTTGTACTAGATAACTTGCTAGTTTATCTCCAAAACATGACAGTGGCTCCCAGCACATTGAAAGACTGCATCATTTGTCATGTGGTGAGAGTAAGACAGTAAAGAAGATATATGTATATAGTTATATATATATAAAACATTTCATACACACACACACACACACACACACACTATAGAACTTCAGACTCCATCAATTAAATTTTATTATTAACAAGAATAAGTTATGTTTGTTCACAAATGAAATTTGTAGATGTGGAAAAATAACTTTTTAAGCTATACATAATGCTTGAAAAAAAGATATGCTACTAAAATAAGGTTTATGATGTAAAGAAAATTAATTTTTTTTAATCACAAAAGCTAGGAGGATTTTCAATTCAGTTTGCTATGTATGACCATTTGTTCTTATATCTGCTTTTGCCTCAAATGCCTTGAGCATATACTATCTGCTTCAAGGTATTTATAATTAATCTCTTTCTCTTGTTAGTGGTAAGCTCAAAAGCAAACATCTCACTCAGTCCTAGCTTTTCGAAAATTTTGTCATGCTTACAGATGAACTCCAAAGAAGTTATCATTTTCTCCCTTTGGGTGCTGGTGTGTAAGGATATAGCTTCTACTCTTCTTTGAGCATAAAGGAGGGAGATGACACTACAGAGGATGGTAAGGGACAAAAGTATGTAGCTGGGTCATTGAAGACACCCTGAAGGTACCGATAACTTAACACTGCTGCACTTACAACATCTTATTTGAAACAATTTATCTTATCCTTTGGATTTTCTATACATATTACTCCTTGCAGAAATGATACTAACGGGTACATTAATGGCAGATCAATATTTTTCAGATGTGGCTTTAAATTCAACTGGAATTTAAAAAAAAAATAGCAGTGTCCAATATGTACCTTCATCAAGGAAATCACAAATGTCTCCAGACATTTTACAATTAAAAAATTTTAAGGTAGTTTTAAAATTTGACTCCACTCTAAAACCAAAGTCGAAGGCCATTGGGGTACACAGGGAGTTTACTCTGCAACGCTATATATCTTTTTCTTCTACTGCCTCTCTTTGTCAAATAAAATGATAGATTTGAGGGTCTGTGTTAGAGTTTTCTCTTAACATCAGAATAGGCTGCCTCTCTTTTTCTTTGTTGGAACAGCTTTGACTTTATTCCAGTGAGCAAATATAAGTACTAGAGACTCTTCTTCGCTTCTACCTCTGACAATAGCACTATTGAGAAGAGTGTTCATTTTTTAAAGAGAATAGTTGTTTATGCTTTTATTATGTGACACATTATTTCTGACAGTTGCTAAGGAAAGGGCTTAAACAAGACTGCCCATATGTTTCAGTATTGTCTTTTTAGCAACTTCGGTTATGGTGCCTCAACTCTGCATTTTCTGGAAATGTAATTCCTATTTTCTAGATGTGTCCTAAATAATTGACCATTGATGATTTTTTTTAATTGTTATTGTAGAACTGTTATTCTGTTAGTTTTTAAAATATTTTGTGTATATTTTATTTCAATAAGACTTTTGGAAGGAGTGTGATCATGTGCTATATGTATGTTTTGAAATATTTTTATGTATCATCATATATTATAAAGCAACTATAATGATGCCAAGGAATATTAGCTAATTATTTCACTATCTGTAATCATAACTGTAATGACACTGTATATATGTATAGTATGTATAAAATGTACTATATATATACATATGTATATATACATGTATACACAAATACACACACACACACACATACACACACACACACATATATACATATGTAAAGTAAATAGAAAGCCTGTGAAGATAACTGGAGCATTTCAACAATTGTTTCAGGGTATTTGTAGAACCAATTAGGACTGAGTTTTCTGTATTAATCTTTCTGTTAGTCCTTGCTGAAAGCCAAGTACACCGTGTGGATGATACTGGCCTCCTTGGCAGAGCCAACCATCATCGAAGAGAGGGAAAAAGCCCTACCAAGTTGACTAGAAGCTGAATTGGCCTAGATTCCTGTTTGCTAGAACTGGGCACACATAGTACCTTTCCAAGGCAGATGCTTGCCATGAGATTGACCTGTAGAGCTAAAAAACCTTCCAAGTACACTTATTTCCATCTGCTTTTCAAGTTGGACTCTGAGCTACTCCAACTTTGAGATTATCATAGGACTTTTTCAGGCTTATTTTAATTACTTGTATGATTTAATATTGTTTTGGATGGAAGGATCACCTGTAATTAGCATTGATGTTTTCAATTTGCACAGTCCAGTAGAAATATAAATTTGTAGATTGTGAATGGCATCTGTAAGCTTTTTATTGTTTTAATATATTTTAACAATATTTGAGAGCACAAAAGTTAGGTTTCTAGACACATTTTAATAAATATTTTACTAATGTGTGTATTTTCCTTTTTAACTTACTTCGGTGCAATCAACTAATTACATATACAATAAAAAATGTATATGTGCTATTTAATTTTAGAATTATGGTATCCTAGAACACATTTATCTTTACCTTTGTTTATCATATTATTCAGTATTATATAAATATTCAAAATTATTTATATTACTCTTCCCTGCAAAAAAAGTATAAGTAGATCTTAAATATCTTAGAAGAAGAATCCATAAGTAGTTGAGACACCAGTTTCAACATATCATTCATAGTACAAGAGTGTCTCTTCACTTTCAAGTTGTTTATTAATTATGTAATATATTAAATTGAATTATTTGTATCATATTTACTCTAATTTATACATATTTATTCATCTCAAATTCACTAAAAATGTTTCAAACATGCAAAATTAATATAAAAATATTGTAATTAATATTATACATAGACTCAACAAAATCATTATATATTATTATAAAGTCTTGTATGTCTTTTCTACATAACATTTTTTTCTTATCCTCACTCAGTATCATTCCTTCAATTTGAAGTTTATGATAAACATTTTAAACTATATACCGTACTACTAATATGATAAATATTGTTTTGAATGTTTTATGTATTTTATAGCTGGTATATGCATATTCTTGAAATTTTTTTAAAAATAGTATATTTGAGTAAGATTATCTATTCAATGATAACATTATTTTATTTTCAGTGATAAACAATATTTTATTTTATTGTTGATATAACTTAACTGTTATTAAGACAGGAGATAACTAGAGAAAATCTAAGTAGACAGACTGGCGGGTCTTCTAGTAACAATGTAGTGAAATCCTGGCAGGCCTCTCAGGCTCAACATTAAATAAGCTAGCTCCCTGAAAACCTCTCAAGCTAGAGCTTAAGTCCTCACTGCTGGAATCGAAAAGCAACCAGTCAGCTCACCATTAAGTCCCTACCTCCTGCCAATTGGTCCTTAATAGTGACCAATCAGAACAGTTACAGTTCACAGCAAGTGCTAGCCAATCTGCTTAAATTTAGGGCTATATAAGCACCAGATTTCCACCCCAGAGATGGGTAACCACTTTGGGTCCCCTCT
This sequence comes from Carlito syrichta, assembly GCF_000164805.1. Lineage (NCBI taxonomy): Eukaryota > Metazoa > Chordata > Mammalia > Primates > Tarsiidae > Carlito > Carlito syrichta. Next base: position 549,319 of record NW_007257532.1, on the reverse strand, counting down.
TACTGTGGGAGTTTTTCTGTTCTCTATAAATTCTGTTTTCTCACTTTCCAGTCATCCATATTCCTCATTCTTCCTGGGCATGAGACAAGAATCTCAACCCTGAAGAGCTGCAACCTGAAGAGCTGCAGAAGATCATCCGAGCTAAAGAGATGTACACTCTAGAGGCTGGCTTGCCAATCAACAGAGTCGGCTGAACCAGGAGAGCTGCCAGAAGAAGGCAAAACTCTGAAGCTGCAACACCTTGGGGGCTAAGCTTCTCAGCCCACCAAACCAGCAACACTCTCAGGACTTGGCTTGCCAACCCATTAAAGCCAACACTCCAGGGGCTAGGCTTGCCAGCCCACCAAATTGCAACACTCTCAGGGCTTGGCTTTCCAGCCCATTAGCTGACACTTCTGGAGCTAACCTTACCAGCCCCTCCAGACTACCCTCTCTGGGGCTTGGCTGGAAGACCCATTTGTGTCTCAAAGCCCAAGCTGACCTGAAAAATCTGCATCATTATGTTGTCTCAAATTTCCCTTTATTCTTTTTTTCTTTTTTATTTAAAACTAATGACTCTAATAGTATAATTTTACATATTCTGATTTGTACATGTGTGAGATTTAGGCTGGAGTATGTAAATTGAAGAATGATTTTTTTTAATTTAATGTATATGCATTTATTCACATGCTAAATTTCTGTACATTTTGCTAAATTGTATCTTAATGTTTACATACATCAAGTTTTGCCAGTTTTGTAAGTGCAAAATATTGTCTCATTTTAGTTTTTATTTTCAGTTTATTTGTTACTAGTGAGGCTTAACACAAAATTATTATCTATCTAAATTTTATGCCCTCTTATTTGTTTATTTATGGCTTTAGCTGTTTCATCTTTATTTCTCTTTTTACTTTAGAATTATCTGCATATATATGTTTGTGTTGGTCATATTTGTATGTGAATATGAGTATTTATATATATATATTTCTAAATTTGTGCATAAATTGCAATATCTCAAATCTATGATTCCCATGTCTTTGCCTCTAGTCGTTTCTAAAAGCAAACTGGACTAATTTGTCAATATTCTCTATGTTTAGATTTTGTTCTTGTTATGTTAACAATATCTTTCCTGAATCTTGATCTCTTATTTTTTCTAAATATTTTAATCTTTGCCTACTATTTAATTATCTATTACTGCACTATTTATTGAAATACCTACACTTATTTCACTGACATTCAAAGAAATTAGTGTTATATAACTTCTCATCATTAAACTTGCTTCTTCTGGGCTTCATCCTTGATTAACACCACATTGACTTTATTAACAGAGATGCTTTGGTTTTTTGTTTTGTTTTGTTTTTTAGGAAAAACATTTTCACATTTTCATATGTATTGTTTCAACTATTTTTTGTAAATTACCAAACTAACTTTGTAAGTTATTTATTAGAATTGAATTAAACAAGTCCTAATAATTTATTAGAATTGAATTAGAATTGAATTAAACAAGTCCTAATAATTATAATTAAGTTTAACGTTGATATATCTGTCTTGTAAAGTCATGCTTTGACCATTATGAACTATTTATTCCAAATAATATTTTTTTCTTATATTCTTATTAGGCATTTTGACTTTTGGGGGGTTATTTCTCTTACATGCTGTTTATTCTTTCTATTTCTCTTAATCTGCTCTTATATTTAATGTACTTTTCTTGGTATTATATAATTACTCCATTTGTATGAGGGAGAACCAAGAAACCCTGGAATTTGTTTATAAAAAATTGTGTATTTGTTTTTACACATTTAAATTTCAGTCACCTTCAAAGTACTCTCTGTTTTATGCAATACACCTATTGAGACTCTTTTTCCACTGCTCAAAGCAGTTTTTTAAAAAATCTTTTTATTTATTTTAAATGTGATTTAGGGGGAACATTTCAGGGTTAGATACATAAGTTCATCATACAGGTGAATTTTGGGCCTCCCATTGGTCCTTACTTCACTTGGTTTTGGATCTGGTACCCTTATTCATGTTACATACCCCTTCCCTCCCCTGACAGTGTCCTGTTACTGATTCCTTTCATGTAGTATTATGATTAATGTTCGGGGTCCATTGTGGTATTCAGTTCTTCAGTTCTATGATAGATGATTATGATAGGCACTAAATTCATTCAACTTGCTGCAAAATCCATAATTTTCCCTTCTTTATGGCTGTGTAATATTCCATCATGTATATGTATCGCATTTTTAAAAATCCAGTCCAGGTTCTATGGGCAGCACGGTTGGTTTCTTGTTTTTGCTGTTGTGAATAGTGCTGCAATAAACATGCATGCACAGTTATCTTTTTTTGTAGAATGATTTGAGTTCCTCTGGTCATGTGGAATGTTGAGTTTTAGATCTTAAATAAATCACCAAACTGTTTTCCACAGATTTTGCACTAGTTTACATCCCACCAAGAGTTTAGTAGCATTCTCTCTTCTCTGCATCCTCTCCAGTATCTGTTGTTTTCAAAACAGGTTTTGAATTTGTCAATTTTGATGCCTTTTAGGGCTTCTGTCATTTCTTGTTTCACCTCTTCTACATAGGCAACATGTTTCCCTTTGAGTACTTTTTTAATCCGGAGAAACAAAAAAAGTCACTAGGGGCAAGATTGGGTGAATAGGGAGGGTGGGGCATGAGGGACATGCCATTTTGGGTCCAAAACTACTGAACAATCAATGTGGTATGAGCAGATGTACTCATAAATCACCCACCATGAAATGGGCAACTATGTTGAAAGAATTTTCAAAAAATAATTCACTGAAGCCAAACGCAGTCTCTTACAACAGTAGCTAGTATACTGATGCTTATGTGTTTCTACTACAAGGGTCTGTCCTCCAAAAGGTAATTCTGATATTTAGGGCATCCCCCGTCATATATTAAATAATTTTTACAATGTCTTTTAACTTACCAGTTTATTCCATTTAAGTATTGTAATTGTTGACATACATGGACTCCTTCTATCATCAGATACTTGTTCTGTTTATCTAGTTTTCTTCTTTTTCTTGTTGTTGCTGCTTTTGGATAGAATGAGTGCTCATTTCTTTCTTGTTCTTTCCTCCCTTTCCAAAAGATATAATCTATATAATTTCTCTGTAAGCTTCTATTTTCATTTAACTTTACAAAATCCAAAACTAATCAACATTTTTAGTCACAGGCCTTCAACTACTTTAGAACATTTAAACTTTGACAACTGGTTTTGTACTTATATAAAAGGTTGCCAGTATTTTAATTTTCCCTTTGAACCCTACACATTATACAATTAATAAAATATCTGTTTTGAAATTACAAGAGTGAAAAAATTTTATCACAATTTCTTTGTGTATTAGATTTTCATTATTGCTTTAGTAAATAGTGTTGATTTTATAAATGAATATATCAATTTTACCTACAAAGCATATTTTTTTTCCAGAATTTTTCAAAATGTGGGTGCGTTTTATAATTTTCTATTTAGAATGCAAAGTAAGAATGTAGTGGAATATCAATGTGGATTTAATTTACATTATTCTGAAAATGTTGAAGAACTTTTCACATATTGTTTGGCTATTTTGATGACTTATTTTGTAAAGCATTTGTTTAATTATATTGCTCATTTGTACTATCTTCTTTTTGGTGGTTTGTATAATGCATGTCTATTTTTCATGTGTTTCCTACCAAAACTCTTTTGTCATAAGTGTGAGACATGGTACGTTGTGTGATATGCACAAGGGAAAACCCAGGAGGTCTTGTACTCCAATAAGTCCTGCAATAGTTCACCATCAGAAGTGTCTGGATGCTGATGGTAACCACTTTGAGAACCTCTTGTAATAGCAGAAGTCAGACATGACTTGTATCCATCTTTGTTATTGGTATATTTTATTACAATTTTAATACATTTTTTTCTTTCTCAAAATGTGTATATATTTTTCTGGCACCCTCTGTATTTTTATGAGGTGTGATATTTAGGTAAAGGTATTTTTGCCACTTTTGCCTATGGGTTTCAATTAATAATGCACCAGTTGTTGAAAATGTTATTTTAATTTATTGAATTGATTTTTCACCTTTGTCTAAATCAGTTGCCTGTACTAAGATAGCATTATTTCTGGGTTCTCTGTTCTGTTTTGTTAATCTATGTGCCTATCCCCTCACCAATAACACACAAGCTGATTATTATAACTATTTGTGTTAAATTCATGTAGACTAATGAATCTCAGGGTTATTCTTTAAAAACAAAACAAACAACAAAAAAAAAAACTGTGCAACTACTTGTGTAGTTCCTGCTTTAGAAAAAAAGTCTTATTTCTATCTACAATTTTTTTCTTTTTTTGGTTGAAATTGTGTTAAACCTGTATGTCTCTTTGGGTATACTTGACATTTTTACTAGGCATAGTCTTTTGATCTATGAACAAAACATGTCTTTCCACTTATTTTTATATTTTTTGATTTTTTTTCTGTCAGTGTTTGTTTAGTTTATAGAATGTATCTCTTATGTTTTATTAGGTTTACACCTAATATTTTGTTTTGAGCATAATTATGAAATATTGGGAATGTTTCAGGTATCTTTTTTATATTGATTCTAGTTTCTTTCCATTATGTTCTGTAAATATGGTTTTGAAATTTTTTTTAAATGTACTAAGGTTTCTTTTATGGGCCTTTTTGTTTGTTTGTTTGCTTTAGTGAATGTTTCAGTTAAAAATAATGTATATTTTTCTGATGTTGATGTGTTTTATAAGTTTCAATTAGATAAAGTTGTTTAATGGCATTGTTTATTTTTTCTTTATGCTTATTGATTTTTCTGTCCATGATTTCTATTAATAAGAAAAAAGTAGCTGAAATTTCCTTTCATAGTTATTGATTTATTTATCTTTCCACTTCTATCAGTTTTAGTTGCTTTTTTTGCAATTCTGGGTTATAGATGCATTTACGCTTATGAGTTTTATGTTCTTAAATAATTGACTTTATTATTGTATAGTTTCTTTTTTTATCTCTGGTAGCACAACTTTTTCTGAAATAAGTTTGAAGTGAGTTATGAAGTTTTAACTTTTAATTCCTGAATGCATTATAAAGGCGTTAGAAGTGTTCAAAATTATTAGTCATTGCAGAGTTGTCATTTTTCTCAAGAATGTTTTTATTTTGATTTATGATCACTGACTAAATATTAGTATTTTCCAACCACCAAGGACACAATAATTGTGAAAGTATTTTCTAAATCTTAATAAGAATTATCAAAATTTTTCTGAAATAGTTTTATATACATATATTTATCTTGGGTGATTAGCTCTTTTTTGAATATTAGCTATCTTAGACAGATACATGGCACATCTTTTCCTTATTCCAAATTTCTGTTTAAATATTTTAGTAAATTGTTTTTCTTTATATAACTCACACACTTTAAAATATTTTTGCATTTCTTCAATGTTTTCAATGAAATCTTTCCCTATACATATTTTCTAGAAATGTTTAAAAGTTTATATTTCTTAGGAGTTTGTTTTGCAACCATTTATAATAATGATTTTGCTGTTATTATTTGTGTAGTTATCTAGGATACTAAGACATTCTACAAAATTTAAAATGCTGAGATTTATTTTGACCAAAATTTCTCTAGAAATAAATAATTGTTCTTAATAATACCTAATAAAAATACCTATTATAAAGTACAATGAACTGTGTGTTGGTAAGATGTATTCCTTATTATATTAAGGAAAACATTCTTATATTTATTTTTGAGTATTCCCATTTTTAAAATTTATATAGTGTGTTCCAGCATAGACCCTAACAAGAGAATGTTTCATTTTGATACATACTTTTTAAACTTCTTACTTAAAATTTTCTATCCTTTCTCTGCTACTAAATAATTCTTGCCTTTTTGGATAACTTTTACCTCATTCTAGTAAAAGTTATGCCACTTCATATAAAATTTTGCTGAAATGGATAGCATTTTAATTACCAATGTCATATCTATATTTACTCATAAGTGGTTTAGAGAAAATGTTTTTAATTTTTACAATTCATTAATCACTATTGTAATAAATATTTTATTAGTTTTATTTGATACATTATAATTACTATTTATTTTATTCCTTGGAGTAATTTCCATAAGGATGGCATAATAATATGTTTATGACAGTTGAAATCATCCAGGCTAAGGAATGTTTTTAATACATTTTTAGATATCTTATTCTATTTTGTTCCCAATTATCAAACTGTTAATGATATTTTATACACAAATTTTTGGACATTTAGGTTTTTCTGTAGAAATGCATTAATTTTATCAAGATCTTCAACATTTAGAATATAGTGTTAACTAACTTTCAAAATTTATAAATATAGCACTACTTATGGTTTATTTCTTCTTATTTTCTTACATTTTGACTTAGATCTTGTAATATTTTTGTAATTAAAAAATAGCAGTTTGTTTTTACAACCTCCTCTGCCTAAACACCCACAATGTTCTAACAAAATATATCCACTTTTGGTGTTTGGATTTAAATTAGTTTTGAAAAGTCAAGTTACAGTATTTTTTTCTTATTCTACTTTTTTTTTTTTGCTTAATCCATATAAATTAAGCACTTTTAAAACTTTTTGACTCACATTATCCCATGTAACTGTGTATAGAAAAACTTAAATGTCCACAAAAGTAACACTGAAGTCCAACTAGAATAAGAGTCTTGTGAGTTTAATATAGTTTTCTTTCCGGTAAATTTCAACATATAGTACAGGAAAGCAAAGGTGATTAAGAGTACCTAATTATTTCTTTAGTATAAAAATGTACATATATTTTCCTCTCAAAATCTATAGTTTGCACGATTAATTCAGCTATAGATGATACATTATTGTGATTTTCAATTATATTTCTCTGATGGTGGCATTAAGCACCTTTTCACGTTCCCATTTGTCATATGTGTGCCTTTTCGGAAGAAATGTCTATTCCATTTCTTTGTCTATTTTTAAAAATTAGAATATTTGTTTATATTATATTGAGTTGTAGCAGTTTCTTAAATATTTTAGATATTAACACTTTAGCCGAGATATGATTTACACATATTTTCTTTTTTTAGGTTTTTATTTCATTTTATTTTTTCCTTTTCTATGCAGAAATGTTTTAGTTTGGTGGTGTTCCATTTGTTTATTTTGGTTTTGTTGTTTATGCTTTTGTTGTCATATCCACTAAATCATTGCCCAAAAAAAATGTCAAGAAGCTTTTCTCCTATGTTTCCTTCTAGAAATGTTATGATTTCAGATATTATGCTTAACTCATTTAAAATTGACTTTTGTTGTGGTGTATGATAAGGAACATATTACAAAAGATATTATAATAAGTATTTGTGTGGCTGTAGATAAAAGGGAAACCTTATATGTTTGATGACAATGTAAATTTGTGCAGCAACTATGGAAAACAATACAGAGATTTCCCCAAAATTAAAATTATAACTGCCATATATTCCAGCAATCCCAATTCTGGGTATATATTCAAGGATTTAAATCAAGGTCTCTGCACTCTTGTGTTCATTGCAGCATTAGTCACAACAGTCAAGACATGGAAGCAACCTAATATCCATCAACGTATGAATGAATAAAGAAAATATGATATATTTATGTATATAACCTATATAATATGTATGTATACAAATATTAGTATAAGAACTATTATCAGATCTTTAAAAAGAAGAAAGTCTTGCCATTTGATACATATAAATGAACCTGGAGGAAATTATGATAAGTAACATAAACCAGAAACAATAGGACAAATGCTACATCAATATGAGGAAAATCTAAAATAATTAAACTCATAGATGTGGAGATAAATTAATTGTTTCTAGGGATTAGTGGTAAAGAAAATTGGGATTTATTCATCAAAGGGTACAAGGTTTTGAATATACTATGAAAGTACTAGAGCTCCATTGTACAGTGCAGTATGGATTACAGTTGCAAATGTATATGCAAAAATAATATTGCTTATATGCCTATATACATTACTTTAAATGTATTTATTCATTAACATATGTATGAACATCTAACTTGTTCTATGGTCATGGTCATCAACATAAGATTATAAAGTATATGTTGCTTGCTAAATATATTTTCTTTTAAGAAATTCCAGATATGTTTTGAAAATATAATTTCATAAAGTCTAATTGATAAATATTGTCTTCTTCTTCATGAGTGTAACTTTTACATTTACTCAGATGCAAAAATTTTTAATATGTTCTCACATTTTTTGCTTTTTTATTTCTCAGATTTTACCATCTATCTCACTCTCTCGGTCAAGTTTGTGCATATGTGTATGCATGCATGCATTCCCTAAAAAGAAAGGGCAAGCAAAATCATGAGAGATAACAGTTCAAAAATGTTGCTCTTTCTCTCACAACCTAAATTTTTATTTATTACCCCAATAAATGCAAAATATACATTGAGTGTGTATTGTGAGCAGAGTGGAATAAAAGCTACTACAGCATAGCTAAAATTTAAAAACTTTACAACTAAATATATGAGAAATCAAATATATGATGGTGCCAACAAAATATATACAGATTTTAAGAAATGTTGCCTATGTCAACTTTTCAAAGTTAAATTAAATTATGGTAGCGATGTGTAGCATGATGTTTGCTCAACCACGCTTCTGCCATTTTCTTTTACTGCCTTGCCTGTTGCATTTTAATGCTAACATTAGTTTGATTAATGCTATCTTTTGAGTGAGTGTTATACTTAAAATGTGTATACATTTCTCTGGTACCCTCTGTATATGTAAAAGTAGAATATTTGTAAATCTAGAATAATATAGATAATAATTTGTATGATACTCATGTTATTGGATGCTATAAAATTAAGATATTATGAAGTCTTTCAATAAACATTCACATCTACAGTCATTGTGAGACTACACGTCATATTTTTCATCCACTTTTGACACATTTGGAAAGAAATTTTAAAATGATAAATACTTAAGTTCTCACATAAAGGCCTATTTTTGCAAGAATATTATGATTCATGATTATTGAATTACTTGTATGATAATTGGAATATTGATCTAATTTTTTCTCAATTAACATTATGCATCTAAATATATTCAAGAGATATGATGAGAGGACAACAAATGCTGTATAATGAGGAGATCAAGCGTTTGAACTGTATTTTTGAAAACATTGAAACTTTGTGACCTTAAGCAAGATAATATATATTAATTTCATTTTACTCACTTATTAAACTAGATTTTAATAGTATGCACAATTCTAGAATGTTTTAAAAGTTCAGTATTTCTAAAGCATTAGAATCATCAAAGATGATATATGATCTCAAAATAGCAGTACAATATGAAAAGAAATTAGTGCTCAAAATAAACTACCTTACCTTTTAAATGTATTTGTAGCAATAAATGTATTTATTATTTTGTCATGGTAATCATTTCACAATGTATATATTTATCCATGACATTTTTACCTTAAATATGTATACTTTTATTTATAAATTAGACTTCAATAAAGTCAGAAAAATAAAATATAATTTAAAAAATAAAACCTAAGCCGGGCTCGGTGGCTCAGCCTGTAATCCCGCGCCTTTGGGAGGCTGAGGTGAGTGGATTGCCTGAGCCCGCGGGTTCGAGACCCGCCTGGGCAGCGAGACCTCAGCTCTACATAATCAAAAATCAGCCGGG
>NW_007257532.1:468216-539660 GCF_000164805.1 Carlito syrichta | reverse complement strand
AAATAAATAAATAAATAAATAAATAAAACCTACTATTAATCATATACATTTTTATTCAATTCTTCTTATATCATCAGAATACATTTTTAAGATTTGTTTAAATGCATCTTCAAACATATTGCAGAACTTTTCAGAAATAATTTTAAGAATAACTCGATTTATGGAATAAATTTGGCAAGCGTAATCAAGACATTAAACACACCTTATTTAAGTACAATAACTACAAATAATGCTAGGTTCTTATTTGAGAGAGCATACCTTTGCCTTTAGCCATTATCAATATTCTAGTGAAAAAAATGGAGTAGATAGAGTCAGAACAATAATATATCCATCTGAATTTATAATTTACTGTAGACATGCTAAAGTTAAAAATTTCTCAGTGAGTCAGAGTAGTATTTTTGCTTGATTCATGTAAATTATCTAGAATGCCAAGGTAAAAACCCTTCTTCAGTTATTAAGAGAGATACCAAAATCGGCTGTAACTTATCGCTATACCTGTGAAGCACCCATTTACTAGTCACACAATACACTGCCCTTGGTATTACAATTTTTTTTTTTTTTTTTTTGAGTTGGAATCTCACTCTGTCGCCCAGACTGGAGTGCAGTGGCCGTTCCCGGCCACCGCAGCCTCGAACTGCTGGGCTCCGGCAATCCTTCCGCCTCCGCCTTCCATGTAGCCGGAATTACAGGCATGCGCTACCACACCCGGCTGATTTTTTGATTTATTGTAAAGATGAGGTCTCGCTGCCCAGGCGGGTCTCGAACCCGGGGGCTCAGGCAATCCACTCACCTCAGCCTCCCAAAGGCGCGGGATTACAGGCTGAGCCACCGAACCCGGCTGGTATTACAATTTTTATCTTTGCAACGAGAATCAGCAAATATACTGAATGCTAGTTATTATTCTGAAATGTGTAGAAGAAATCTTGATCCAAGGAAAAGCAACAGTGTTCACTTCAGCAGCACATAGAATAAAATCAAAACAAAAAAATTATAGAAATCAGTATGTATGGGTAATACTGACTTAATTATACTCATTGTTTTCTAAAACAAATTATATAGCAGAAATAAGTTTAGTTACACATTATTAAACTATTATTGTATATTTTGATTATATAAAAAGAATTAAATCATTTTAATTAAATTTGAATACAATGTTATATATGCAATATAAAAGTTGAATTTAGTTTGATGAAATCTATTTGAATTATATGTATATCTCCATTATTTTATATTTTTACAAATTAGCTTTACAAACTGCAGTTCTCTATACATTTAAGATAATATTGTTCAGTTCTTAATAATGGTTTTATAAAATGTATAGTAAAAGCTTTTGAGGTATAATTATACTTCCTGCTGAAATTCTGGAGATGTGACTTAATGTGTTTAATATGGAACCCTGGGGAACACTGAAAATAATCAGAAGCCATCTGGCAAACACAGAAATAATTGAAAAAAAACAGGCTTGAGAAAATTATAACTTCAATTTGTTTGTAAGTATCAGTATGTACTCAAAGAATAAAATTAAAGATTGTAAATTGGAAAGAAATCATAAATAATACAGAAGGAAAACATTTTAAAAATGGAGATAGTTGAATCTCATTAGAATTTTTTAAAAATTGATTTATTGTAATTACACAGTAAATAACAAATGATTAAAACTACTTGCTCTGAAAGTTTAGATGAAATGACATCAACTTTTCCCATATGGTCTTCAAATATTTCAAAAATAAAATATACTTCAAATTATGCACCCTCTTCTAAAATGAATTAGGTCAGAAGTGATCCTAGAATGTGTTTATTATCAATTTTTTCTATTTAATATTTTGTTTCTGCTATGATTTCTAATTTTTCAGAATCTATGCTAATGAATTTTTTTAATGAAAATTTCTACTTTAAAGCTTAGAACAGTAGAGAAGAATTATTGATAATATATTTACATATAAAAACAACACTTTGGGCCACAAGATGGCACTGTAGTTCAAGAAAGGTGTGGTTTTTCTCTGCAATTAAGCAGAAAATAGGGTACATTCGAATTAATTTATATATTTAAATCTGCTTTTGATTATATCTTAGATATTTTTGTAGTGGACTATACAATAAAATTAGGACAAGGAATAATTTTTCAAGGAGTAATCGTCATCTGATTTGCTAGCATTCACAATGATAGATGATAGAGAAAATGTCAATTATTTAATATATATGAGAAAAGAATTATAAAACATAGTAACAACAAAAACAAATGAGTTGCTTCATTTTAAACCTTAGCTCTTATTTGTATAGAATAGCATAATGTTCAAGGTGTGGGATCAAGATTTAGTCTTCAGAGGTTCACATTTTTATGATTTACTAATTGTATCTTGGACTAACCTATCTCATTACCTATAAAATGGAGTAATAATAGTAAACTATTTCTTAGGGTTACGATAGGTTGAATTACATCGAGGCTTTAGTATAAAAGTAGTTTTTAATGCACAAACCTATATGCTGCAACCACTTTTATTTTTTGCATGTTTTAAAAATACAGTTATTTGTCAATCAGACATTGATTGGCAAGACAAAAAAAAAATGCCTTATGTGACACATTAAACCTCACTTTATGTTTCATAGTAATTAATCCAAAGGACAAAATCAATGAAACAGACATCAGGATCCTGACAAAATTGTACTATAAATGATATTTCTCCAATCAAATTTTCCTATATCTATTATTTTGTTCTCACTATTTCACACACAGTATTTTTATTCTGTATAGTTAAAATCATGTCAAACTATACTTACATAATTATATAATATGAATATTTAGAATTGTGTGAAATAGCACGTCATTTCTTAGATGACTAATACTGCTAAGTGCTTATTCTCAGGACAGTACAATTGACTGGCAAAAGTATTATCATGTTTGCAAATACTTTCTTGATTTTTTTTATTATTTTACCTTCACCAAAACTCTGAGAAGTGGAATGAATGAGTATTATCTTTATACAATTTTCACAAATTAGAATCTTCTGTTCATAGTACTCTCCCTAGATAAGAAGAAGCAAAAGGCAGACAGAGATCAAAAGAATGATGGGATATTCAGGAGAGGGTTATAAGAAGCAAGAGGCTTTGCCAACCATTTGTCCTCATGAGAATTCTCCAAATCATTGATCACATGGAGGCATATATACAAAATACACGTACATGCACATACACACACACCTTCCGGGCAACAATTTTGTGCCTTGGTCTTAAACTTGAATGAGCAATCAAGTATCAACTGATGTTTGAAGAATCCACCCTAAAACACCGAGGCTAAAGGAAGCAAATAGAGGGCTAGGATATGATCCAAATGACAATTATCCTGCACATACTTGTCATATTTTTAGATGATCTGCTAAGGTCAAGGAAAATGCTACTGTTTAAAATGTTGCAAATGATTCTTTCAGAATCGCCCTCAGGATTAGTCTCAGTATCACAGAAAACAAGCTCTGATCCGGAATTTATGCCTCAGGAGATTCTAGGTTGAAATATGAAAATAATAATTTCCTGTGAGTTAGAAGATCCAAATTTAAAATAGAAGATAGAAGGGACTAAGCTAAATGTTTCCAGTTACATATATATAACTTTTTCCCCCTCACAAGATGGCTTTAGCATTAACTAGCTGGATGACTCTGGATATGTTATTTAAGAGTTTGAACTACACACTTCAAAATTCTGAAAAGAGACAAAAATTTACTCTTTACTTTGTAAGTTCTTACATGGATCTGTCACAAAGCATATGCAAAGTGTAGAATACAGTTTGTAGTATTAAAAAACTGATCAATACATGATGCTATAAATAATATGTTAATAACTGAGTTGTTTCTTAATTACATTTTTAGGATGTAGTATGTCACAATACATTAATAAATTTGAAAAGAGTCTTGGCATCTTACTTTCATCTATTGTACAGTTTTAAAAATTAAGTGCCTATGTCTAAAAATTAAAGTAGACTACAGAGTATGTGTGCATGAGAGGGAGGGCACATTTACCTCCCTTCTTATATTTTAGAAAAGTTAGAAAATATTTCAAATGCTTGTAAACATAGGTCTTATGAAAGCTACTTAAAAACACATCAAATATTCCACAATAAGTATTAAGAGTTTCATGAAGATTCCCTGAGGAAAAAATATGTAAAGAACATTTGGCTACTGTGTAATCTATAAAATATATATTCAGAGTTAATACAAGCAAGGAACCCTTTTTTTCCCCATTTGCAATTTCCTTGCTTGAATTAAGTAGCTGTTTTTCTTTATATTCTTATCTTAGTCTTTCATTATATTTATTAGCATACATAATGCCTGCAACTCCAATCACTACAAAAATGAAATATCTCACACAAAGTGCATTATACAGTATTGTTTACATTCCTTTTACAACATGATTCTTGTTTTTCTATGTAAGAACTATTAATATTTATTGAAATGTTCCAAGAATACAAGTTCTCAATAATTACAGTCACATTTAAAGATAATATTCTTCTTCATACAATTTATTTTAAGATTTGAAGTAGATGGAAAAACTAAGAAGCTATACATTAAATTTGAGATGATTATTTAATGCATTTTATGCTACTCTCTGAAATTTGAGTATGATTTTAGTATTTTTATTTAATATAAAATTCAAGCCTTTATATTATGACACTTAAATCAACAGCAAACCATACATATGTAACTGTGGTCCCATAAGGTTTTTCTGTTCCTTTTTAATGTTAAGATACCAAAATACTTACCACTGCATTGCATTTGCCTACAATATTCAGCACAGTAATGTGCTGTACAGGTGCGTAGCCTAAGAACAATATGCAATACCATACAACCTCATTGTGTAATAAGCCATAGTATCTAGGTTTGTGTAAGTACCCTCTGTGATGTTTGTGCTACAACAAAATTGCCTAAGATGAAACTTCCTAACAACGCTTTACTCAAAACATCTCCCAATCGCTCTGTTACATCACTACAATTGCTCTATGTAAATGAACTGAAAGTTTTAATGAACAGAATAAAGGAGATATGGGGAGAAAAAAAAAAGGAAACAGGACAGATGTGCTGTTGCTATTGATACGCAGAACTCTGTACTTGAGCAATTAAAGTCACAGCAGATGGTGGAGAATTGGGAAAATATGTGAACAAAAAAATATACATTAAGAAAACAAAACTACAGCCTAGTTCCATGAATCTCATTATTCTCTAAAATCAACTATTCTTTTAAATTTAAGATATATATTCCTTCATATCTAACTCTTAAAGTCAAGGACTTACAAATAATAACAATCAATAAAGCTGCAGTAATATAATTTGAAAGTAGCCAGCCTTATTGAATTATTTTTCAAGTCATCTGTTAGCCTACATGTCTTTATATTAACGAGCACACTATATTAGGTAATTATTTTAGATATTGTACAGTAGAATCTAGGTTAATGTTTTTTGCACACAGAAAAAAAGTATTTATTAGGAGGAGACTGTCAACTCGCAATAGTGAACAAAGAAAGAAGAACAGAGGGAAGACTGGGAAAACTTATTTAGACATTTAAAGCACAGAAAATGAAAAGCAGGTCTGATTCAGGTTGATGATACTCTCCCAAACAGCGGCAATGTCCCTCCTAGCTATTGTATTTGCAGATCTTTTCATTTTATTAACTTTTAAAAGATGTGCTCTCCTTTCTTATATAGTATCCTTCTCATAACTTACCAAAGTTAAAGTTGGTTTTTATAGACCATGCCCTGAACCTAGTGCAGTTTTTCACTATAAAATAAATAATAATAAAAATATCAGCTTCCTATATGCTAAGCAGAATTTTATGGTGTTTTGTATGTGTTTCTGTATGAAAAGATATTGTTTTTATCAGACTTTAGTAGTGTGACCTGTAATTTACAACTTGACTGCATACCCTTCTTTTTGGGTGGTCTACTAGTATTTTAATTAAACAAAAGGATTATATATGAAAAAAATTTATTATAATTATTTCTTCTTTTAAATAAATTGGATTGATTTATTGAGAACATCCATTAGATACATTTACAAATTGTATCTTTCTGAATACAAGTATTTTAGTAATTATTAGACAGGCTGATAAATTTGAAGCAAACCTGCCGGGAGCCGCAATCACTAATAAAAGTAAGGTAAAAGGGACCTGAAAACAGGAAAAACGACGGCTGGGAGCAAGGCCCCAGTAAAATGCGGCCATGACGGAGGCAAAGCCCCATGGATCCTGTTGATGGACCTTCCCTAACTTTGAAGGATTGTGTGCATAGGCTTGAGAATATTCCCTTTTTAGTTGAGATAATAGATGCGCAAGTGGATGATGGCATTTGACAGCAAAAATTATACATAAGCATAATGGAGGTGAGATTGCAGCAAAAAGGGTGGCCCTTAGAATGTGCAAAGATGTGGAATTAGTAGTAAACCCATGTATAGAAATGTAAAAAAGTCTCAACAGCAAAAATTTCCCCCCTGAAGGGACAAGGGAATGCAAATTTTGAAACCTTTAGATAAAAAGGAAAAACAAGTACTTCCTCATATCCTTTAAAAGTAACAACATTGACAGTTGTGATTGATGAGGAAGTGAGAAATTGAGACAGAGTATCTCAAAAACAGGTGTTTTTGCGTAAAACAAGTCACAGACATGCCTTTTGATTTAAGAAATATTATAGTTTAATTAGAAAGAGGGTTAAAATTAAAGTAAGGATTAGATAAATAAGCAGTTATAATTAAAAGATAAATGTTTATTATAGATGTAGGTATTAGTTAAATAGAAGGAATAGGAAATAATTAAGTTTTAAGGTAAAATTAAAATTATATACACTTAATGTAGGTTTAAAATTAAATACATTTAGGATTAGAAGTAAGATTGGTTTCATATATAAGTGTAGATTTAGACATAAGTTTTGTTTAGAAATATAAAATGTAAAATGGGTAGAATTAAGAAAATAGATAGAACAGCGAAGGGAAGAGATTCAGTTGGCCTAGAGGTCACAGGATGTGGCTGATAAATTGGCAGCTGGTATTTTGTTACACCACTGGTAGCAGGAAGGAACAAAATGAAACTTGTAAAGGTCAACTTCCCCATAAACAAAAGAAAAAACATGATGTAAACATTTAATGTGTAACATGTGATACATTTTGTGGTGGGGGGTTAGTAAAAAACCTATATAAGCTTGTAAGAGTTGAATAAAAATTGGCAGAGTCTTGAACTCTCCCCAGGAAGAAGGATCCTGTCGTGTTCGTCTTTTCTTTTTCAACGCTTCCTGATTCCCCCGTCTCAAGCCCTGACTCTCTCCTGGAGCTGGACTCCAGCACAAACCCCATTTTAAATTTGTAAACATGTAATCATTTCATTTATCTGATGATATATAACAAATTACCCAACACTTACTAGTTTAAAACAACAAAGGTTTATTCATTCATCATTCTTTATTTGGGGTGGAATTTCCAGGAATTGATTGTGTGTTCTCTATGTGATGTTATAAATGTTGACTGAAGTGGCTCACCTGTTGCTGGTGGACACGTGCCTACACACACACTACACACACACACACACACACACACACACACACACACACACCCCTGCTATCTTGGATGAATTGATGGAATGGCTGCATTGTTTTGGCAAGATTCGTGTACATTGTGTTTCATCCTGAAGTCTCTACAAGTGGTCTTGCTCTCCAGTAGAAAGTCAGAATTTGTGTCCATAGTTGACTGACTTCTAAGAGAAGAAAAAAGAAACCTGCAAATTATCTTAAAACCTAAGCCCAAAGGTCATAACATGTTATTTTCACACATTCTGTTGGTCACAAGAAGACTCCAGGAGAGTCTGTGGAGGGTTGTTTTTTTTTTTTAAAGGAAGAAAAACAAGAGCAGAATTTTTGGTGGTCATTTTGTAGCTAACCCAATAGAAGATGGTTTAAATATAGAAATTTATCATGTACTTAAAGTTGAGATATATTTTGAGATTGAAGAAATATATTTGTCTGTAAAAAAATAATATTGTACTTATTTCCTTCTGCCTATTTAATGATACCTCCCATTGATTTGTATTCTATTGTCTTTAATTTCCTTAGTTAAGTAGGGATTGTTACTCAACTTTCTTTCTTAGGGGCTACTGGAAATTATGTTAGTGTTGTCTGTATAGTTTTTTGTGTGTGAATTTTGCTTGCCATTAGAAAAAGATGATAAATTTCACTTTATAAGAAATAATTCACATAGATGCTGCTGAAGTTCAGTTTCTCTTTGTAGGTAGAAAATTCATGATAATTACTCTTGGGATCAATACCAGTAGGAAGGTGAAGGAAATAGGATTGAGCAGAGGAGAAGTTTAACTGCCATACAGTTGCAGCAAAACACAGCAATTACTATGATGCGATTAAGAGCTGAAATGGCCCTTTAGAATTACCTTGCATTTAGGCAAACTAGCTCGACCTATTTACTCCTGCACTAATCAGTCATTGTGCGTAAGCTTTGTTGGACAAGGAAGCTATCTTCAGCAGAAAGAAAGGTCCACAGAGAGACTAAGATGAGAACTGTCATTGGCCAAGACTTCGATAAATGCAAAATGAATTTTTCAGTTTTAAAATGAGAGATAAACTGGGCGTAATAGCACATTGTACACAACAGGAACAAATGGCCTGAATAATTAATCTACTGTATGTAAAAGTCATAATGACTATTACATACAGTAGATTCATTATTCTGTATATAAATATATATATATTTGTTTCACCAAATTGCAACGCTAATATTAGTGACGTCAGTGGTTTTGTTGAAGATATAGACACATAGATTGATAGAACAAAATAGAAAACCCCATAACAGTCTCACAGAATTATAGTTCACTGACTTTTGACAAAAGTACAAAAAAAATGGAGTAATTATAGCATTTGTCAAAATAGTACTGGAGTGATTGAACATCCATAGGAAAAACAAGACAACCAAAAAATTCCCACAAAATTTAACTTAATCGTCACACTTTATAGCATAAAAATTCAAAATGCATTATGGAATCAAATAAAAAATATGTTATAAAATTTTTAGAAGTCTAAAACAGGATAATATTTTCTGAACCTAAGAATTTGTGAGGAGTCCTATCTAAAGATGACATGAAAAGAATGACTTATAAAAGAAAAAATGATCTATAATTGAACTTCAACAAAATTAGAAGCACTGTGTTCTGACAGACTTGTTAAGAAGGTAAAAGGACAAATTACAACTGAGTGAAGTATTTGTAAACCATATATCTAACAAAGAGCTTATATCTATAACACATGAAGAAGTAGCAAAAATCAAAAAGTTCAAGTTGAATATGAGGAAAAGACACGAGACATTTCACTGAAGCAACCATAATGCCCCTCAAAGGTGACTGTTAAACAAACCGCATTGTGTTTGAACACATATCATGGAATATTTCTCTGCAATAAGAAGGAATAAACCATTGATTTATGCAACAACTTGCATAAATTTCAAGATCATTATATTAAGTAAATAAAGTCCATTTGAAAAAACACATACTCCATAAATTTATTTATATAACATTCTCAAAATGACAAAAAATACTGATGTGAAAATCAGGTTATTGATGGATATTAGATAAGGATGATGGCTTCCAGGAAGTTTATGACTATAGAGGTAGCATGAGGAAATGCTTTTTGGTAATAAAATAGTTCTATCTCTTGATTGTGATGTTGTCACACAAATCTATACAGACAGATTGTCAAAATGTCAGTTGCCTGTTTTTATATTGTACTAAAGTAATGTAAATTATAACTATTGAGAGAAACTGAGTTACAGAGCAGGACTTCTCTTTACACATCAATCTAACTTTCTATGAATCTATACTTATTTAAAAATGTTTTAAAGTTTTAATCATTTATAGTCTATCATACTCAGTGATCTATCACAGAAATAAAGAACAGAGTACCGAGTACCACATGTTCTCACTCATAAGCGACCTTGAACCATTATCATAATACTATAAGAAAGGGATTGGTAGTAGTGGGAAACTGCCAGGGGAGGAGGGGTGGGATTGGCAGTTGAGGGAAACCGCCAGGGAAGGGATGAGCACACCTCATCAACAAGGGTACCTGCATAATGAACATTTGTATATCTAACCCTGAACTGTACCCCACATCTTTAAAATAAAATAAAAAGTTTCAATCAAATAAATGGCTTGTGCGTGTGACAAGGATGAGGTAACAAGAACCAAATTAACAAATGCCTGAACAAAAAAAAAAAATAAAGAAAATGGCCGGGGTAGCTTTACAGCATGAGTATTGAAGACCTCTCTCTGCTTATATGTTTTGAAAGATATTATCAAAAATGCATGTTAATCCCTCAAACATTTTGTAGAATTGTCTAGTGAAACCATTTGAATCTGGACAATGTTTTAACAAAGTTTTTATCACAATTTTTTTTTCCAACTGGAATAGGATGTCTGTTTAATGCATCATAGGATATTCAGATATCTATTTCATCTACTTTGAGTTTTGGAAATTAGTTCTTTTTGAAAAACTGGTTCATTACTTCCAAGTTATCAAACTTATGAGAGTAAAGCTGTTTATAGCAATTTGTTATTTTTTTTAAAAATCCAGTATTTGTAGTGATATCCTCTGCTTCCTAATCTCAGTAAGCTTTATTTTCTTTATTTTATCTTTGCCATGCTTGCTATGTTTACCAATTGTATTGATCATTTTTGAAGCATCAGTCTTTTATTTCACTGACTTTTAAAAATTTTCCTCATTCACTTATTTATTTATTTATTTATTTAGAAAGCAATATTTATTGAGAGGACAGAAAAAAGTTCCCACAGTAAGAAGGGACCCAAGGGGGTTGCTCACAAATTTTCCTCTTTTTAATTTATGATCTTTTTTTCTGATTGCTCTTGGGGTCCTTTCTTATTTTTCATTAAATTCTGAAGGTAGAACCTTAAATTAGTGAATTACAGTCTTGAATCTTGCTTCTTTCCTAAAGTGGCATTGACTGCCTTTACTGTGTCCTATAGATGTTAGTATGTTGTATTTTCATATCTCAATTGATCAATTTTTTTAATTGTCATTGATACTTTCTCTTTACTCATGTATTATTTAGAATTATATTGCTCAATTCACAAGTTTTGGAATTTCATTGTTATCTTTCTGTTACTGATTCCTAGTTTATCCCATTATGATTATAAAACATAAACTATAGGATTTAAAATATTTGAAATATTTTAAAGATGGTTTAAGTTTCAGAAATTATCATTCTTGTTGAATATTCTATGAATGCTTGGGGAAAAAAATGTGTATTATGCCACTGTTGAGTGGAGTGTTCTATAAATATTCATTCGTTACTTTTGTTGTTTGTGAAGTTAACATTCTTCTATATCTTTGCTAATTTCTTGACTAGACGTTTTATTTATTGGTGAAAGGATTTTGAATTCAAACATTGTATTTGTGGATTTGTCTGTTTCTTCTTTAGGTTAGATATATTGGTTTTATTTATCATTCAACATTTATTTGCTATTTTTTCTATTAACACAATGATTATATTTTGGGACTCTGTTGTTTAGTCTGTTGTACTGTGAACTATTACTTTCAGATTGATCCTCCTATCATTATAAAATGTTCATTTTTATCTGTAGTAATATTGTTTCCTCTGAAGTCTAAATTATCTGATATTATAAACTATAGCTGTTATTTATTTTTAAATTAATTTTTACATTTTAAAAATGTCTTTACTTTCAACCTGTCAATGTCTGTTTTTTAAATGTTTTTAATATAATATTTAGTATGGATTATGATGTTTTGGTTTTTTTATTTTGCTTTCTTCTTCTTATTATTATTATCTGAGATGGAGTTTCACTGTGTTGCCCAGACTGGAGTGCAGTGGACGCTCTTGGCCACAGCAGCCTCGACCTGCTGGACTCCGGCAATCCTTCCACCTCAGCCTTCCAAGTAGCTAGAACTACAGGCCTGCCATGCCCAGCTAATTTTTTGATTTATTGTAGAGATGAGGTCTCGCCAAGTTGCCCAGGCGGGTCTCGAACCCGCAGGCTCAGGCAATCCACTCACCTAAGCCTCCCAAAGCTTGGGATTACAGGCTGAGCCACCAAGCCTGGCTATTTTGCTTTAATTTTAATCCACTCTTGTTACTTCTGTCTTCTGTTGATTTATTCAGAGTATTAACATTTAAGTGGCTATTGATAGTATGTGGTTTAAGTTTGTCTCTTTGTTTTCTGCTTGTTTGTTTTGTCTTTTTTTATTTTTTTCTTTCTCTGCATTGCTTGAATGTCTTTAGAGTTCTGTATTTAATTGATTTATAATGTGTTTAATTATATCATTTTGTCTAATTTTCTTAATCATTTTCTAGGTACTGGACTACACATATATGCCTTTGACATTTGCAATTGATGATTTAGCACTGCAAGTAAATGTATAGACCTTGCTTTCACTTGGATCCCCTTCCGTTCCCCACTACTTAACATGGTTGTTTTATATGTGTCCTCTCTCTGTATTGAACATCACATTAGATAATTATTTTTCCCTTATCTACCAACCAAAAAACTGTAAAACATTCATGAAAACTAGAGTCGACTTTTTTAACGCAAGATTTCTAGAAAGAAGAAAAGGAAGGAAGGAAGTGGGGAGGAAGGAAGGAAGGGTGAATGGGAGGGAATGTTATTTTTGCTTTGCTGAATAACTTATTTATTCATATTATTAACTTATTTATTTTTGGTGAAACTATGTATTGCCTGGCGTGTGGAATGTTAGGTTTTGGAGATTGTGGAAATGGGAGATTTATGGATGATGAGAAATTACTTAATGACTACAATATATACAATTTGGGAAGTGAATACATTAAAAATCCAGACTTCATCACCATGCAACATATCCATTTGTAAATTTATCAAAATTATACCTGTACTCCTTGACTTGTTACAATTAAAAAAAAAAACTTCTAATGCAAACATGGTTTCTTGAGAAAAATATGAGTGTTTCATTGAAAGAGACAAAAAAAAAAATTCCAATTGGCTTTTCAGTTACTTTTAGTTCAGTGGTAATACACTACCTCTCCAATACACATCAGAATAGTGGCAATATCTACAAGTACACAGAAATAGATGAGCAAAATTGCCAGATCCAAAAGACAGAGGTCTGTGACTGGTTCTCAGCAATCTTTAGTGGCTCAGGATCCAAAATTCCCTGTCAATATCATGCAGAAATATGTATACATTTCCTCCTCTATGAAATGATCTCTTTCTCTTGACAGGTCTGTGGCATCTCTTGGAACAAGAACTCACTTCAACAATGAATTGATTCAGAGTCATTAAGTTAGTAGCTAGAGCTACATTGGCAGGTAACACTTGGGTAGTGGAAGTAAAATATAAAAAAATACAGCAATGTCTCCAAAGAGTGATATTATTCCAAAAAAATTAATGAAAATTGTTCATGCATTCAAAGCTGAATTGAGATAATTATTAAAGAAAATTTATGTTTAAGCACCCTTCATTTCTTCATCTCCAGACAATCTTGCAGCATGGTTTCTTCTAAAATCTTTCTGTATTGCCATTTCTAAACAAGTCTTATTTTCATTTTATTTTTATTTTTAATAAACATTTATTTTTAATTATATTTATTAAATAAATACTGTTCCACTACTGAATATATACACAAAGGAGCATAAATTGTTTTACCAAAAAGACAGCTGCACTTGTGCATTTATTATAGCACTATTCAATTACATGGAACTAACCTTAGTGCCCATCAATGGCAGACTGGATAAGGAAAGTGTTTTATACACACACACACACACACACACACACACACACACCACACATACACACACCATGGAATGCTATGCAGTCATAAAGAAGAATGAAAGCATATCTTTTACAGCAATATGGATGCAGTTAAAGCTCATTATTCTAAGCAAATTAACACAGAAAACCGAATGCCACGTGTTTTCACTTTTAACTGGGAGTTAAACACTGTGTATACAAAGATATAAAGATGGGAACAACAGACACTGGAACTCTAAGGAAAAGAAGGAGGAATGGGGCAAGGGCTGAAAAATTGCCCATTGGGTATCATGCACTCAATTTGGGTGATGGGCTTAAAAGAAGCCCAGGTTTCACTATTGCACAATATACCCACATAACTAATCTACATATACACCCTTGAATCTACCTTTTTTAAAAATATCTTTTTGACCCTGAGCAACCTGATTGATGAGTTGAAACCTGAACTGGGCTACACTAACTTCATATCTATCATTAACTTTTTTTTATTAGCAATATTTTTTATTATGATGTTGTGGGGTACAGTTAAGGGTTAGGTATACAAATACGTTTCATTCAGGCACCCTGTTGATAAGAGGTGTTTCTCCGTCCCCAGAGAGATATTTCCCATCTCCCTTTCCCCCTCCCCCCGTAGTTTCCCACTACTGTCATTTTCTTATAGTATTACATTGGATGTTCAAGGTCCACTATATGAGTGAGAACATGTGTTACTCGGATCTTTGTTTCTGTGAGAGGTCACTCAGTATTATAGACTCTAGTTCCATTCAGGTTGCTGCGAAATTCATGATTTTGTTCTTTTTTATGGCTGAGTAATATTCCATCGTGTATATGTACCACATTTTTTTCATCCAGTTCTCTTTTGATGGGCAGCATGGTTGCGTCTAGGTTCTTGCTATTGTGAACAATGCTGTGATAAACATACATGTGCAGGTATCTTTTTTACAGAGTAATTTGAGTTCTTCAGGATATATTCCAAGTAGGGGGATTGCAGGGTCATATGGGAGGTTGATATTTAGAGCTTTTAGGAGTCGCCACACTGCTTTCCACAGAGGTTGCACAAGTTTACACTCCCACCAACAGTGTAAAAGTGTTCCCTTTTCGCCACACTCTCTCCAGCAACTGTTATTTTTTGAGTTGTTGATAATTGCCATTCTGACTGGAGTTAGGTGGTATCTCAGTGTGGTTTTGATTTGCATCTCTCTGATGATTAGTGAGGTTGAACATTTCTTCATGTGTCTGTTGGCTGCTTGGATTACCAGACTTCAAACTGTACTATAAAGCTACAATAATCAGAACAGCTTGGTATTGGTATAGGAACAGGCATATAGATCAATGGAATAGAATTGAGATTCCAGAAGCAAAACCTCAATTTCTCAACCAACTCATCTTCGACAAAGCCTCCGCCACCTACCACTGGGGAGAGGAGAGTCTATTCAGTAAATGGTGCTGGGAAAACTGGCTGACCACACACAGAAGATTGAAACAGGACCCCTATCTATCCCTATGTATAAAGGTTAACTCCAAATGGATCAGAGACCTAAATGTAAACCCTCAAACCATAAGAACCATAGAAAATGAAGGACATACCCTCATGGAAATCGGAACTGGCATCCAATTCCTGAACAAAACCCGAAACCCACAGGTCATAAGAGAGAAGATAGACAAGTGGGACCTTATTAAACTGACAAGCTTCTGCAAAGCCAATGAAACCATCAAGAGAGCAGGGAGACAGCCTACAGACTGGGAAAAAGTAATTGCCAACGGCAGGTCTGACAAAGGCTTAACGTCTTGGATCTACAAGGAACTCAAACGTGCTGAAAAGAAAAAAAACAAACAACCCCATTATAAAATGGGCAAAAGATATGAACAGACACTTCTATCATTAACTTTATGTGTTACTAAGTTTTAATTTTCAGTCCCCTTTACTTCCAGAATATTTATCTTTAATTCCTGAAGAAGATTTTTACTTGACATAGTACTTGCTGTTGACTTTTATGTTATACTTAAAAAAGTGATATGCCACTTCCTACTTGTCTCCGTGTTTCAAGTGAGAATAATGCTGTTGTTCATTTTCAAACATTTGATTGTGATATGTCCTGATATGAATTTTTTTGTGCTTTATCTTATTTGGAGTTATGCTTAACATTTTGAATCTGTAGGGTAATGTCTTTCACAAATTTGGAAATGTTTTAGAAATTATTTATGAATACTTAGTACCTGTCTGTCTCTTTTTCTTCATAGATTCTGATTATACACACATTAACTCTGTGTTTATGGTAAGACAGTCCCTAAAGTTTCTTTATTTTCATTTTTTTTAGTATATTTTTCCTTTGTTTCTCAAATTGGGTAAATTTAATAATTTTTCTCAAGTTTTCATATTCTATTTTCCATTATGTCAACTTTACTGTTTATTCCAATCAGCATGTTGATTATAGTTATTGTCTTTTTCAGTCATATTAGTTTAAATCTGGTTCTTTTTTATAACTTCTACTTTTGATGAGATTTCCTATATTTTATTTGTTTAAAGATAATTGACAGATTTTTGCCAAAGCATTTTCATAGTGACTGTTTTAAATTGATTGTCAGATAATCCTAAAATCTGATTTATTTAAATATTGAGGTCTATTGTCTTTCTCATTTACGTGCTAATTGTTCTTGTAATTGGAATAATGAGTGCTGGTTTTTATGTCCTAAACTTTTGGATATTATATTATCAGCCTCTGAATTCCATTTTCTTATGACTGGAAACCTGCCCACATTCAATTTTAGCACCAGGTCTATGTGGGTGTGTATATTCAACTCTCTATTGTGTTCTGCCAACACCACCTCAATAAACTGTATCATTGACTACCATTGCCTTGTTGCAGACAAAAGGAATAAAATGTTCAGCTTCTTGCACTGACATCTACCTGGAAACGTGAAAGACAATTATAACTCCTTACTTTGGGGATGGAAATGTATGGTCAGCACTGCGTTAAGTTTCTGCCAACATGAGAGTAGTTAACATCATTCTGTGGTCAAGAAAAGCAAAATGGGCCACTAGGAAAGTGAAATAGAGTACCAACTATCATTATCTTGCAACATTTGCTCTGCTGCTAGTGAGGCTGGATGGGTTGGAGGTGTGCTCCCACTGGGTCTCATTGTTATTAGTGAAGGGGGAAGTAGAATGTCCAAACCTCATACCACCTTTTCATGCCTTGTTAATGCTGGGTGTTCACTAAGGCCCCCTGTGGGGTAAAAAGGAAAGTGGAGAAAGAGTGCCAGCTAGCATTGATTCAGACTTGTTCACTCTTGTAGCCGTCTGGTGAGTGTGGAGATTTAACTCCTCTAGGTTTCACCTGCCACCCCAGATTGGGGTCCAGCAGAAATGGAGGGCGAGAGTGGTGAGTAACAGTGACTGCTTCTTTCTGACGATAACTTGCTGAATTTCATGGCTGCTGGATAGTGATAGAGATTCTGCTTGCTGCTAGACCATGCTAACACTACCCTGAGGACATTTGGAACATGCCAATGACTTTCTTGAAGTCTGGTATTCGTAGGATCAACTGTTCTTTTAACCCTGCTGAAGCCTTGGAATGGGGAGGTGGGAAAGATGCCTTTTTTTTTTCCTATTGGTGTTAGTCTGCAAAGGGTTTGTATTGGCCAAAAGATCCTCTGTTGCCTGTTTTGTCTTTTTCCTAGGATTTGTCTTAAATAAACAGATTTTCTTGAAGTTTTTTTGTGTTTTGTTTTTGTTTTGTTTGTGCTTTTTTCAGTTAGGAGGGTTTTGCAATGCCCTTTCCTGTTTATGTGGGAAGCAATATGGGAACTCAGGAAACTCACTACCATGTTGTTCTTCAAGTCCTGTGTTTTACAAGTAGTTATTTTCTTCTTCCCACTTTGAGAACCTTCCTACTCTTGATTGTTTTGTTACATTTAGATATTGTTTAAAATTTTTTTTTTTTTTTTTTTTTTTTTTTTGAGTTGGAGTTTCACTCTGTCGCCCAAACTGGAGTGCAGTGGCCGCTCCCGGCCACCGCAGCCTCGACCTGCTGGGTTCCGGTGATCCTTCCACCTCAGCCTTCCGAATAGCTGGAACTACAGGTATCCACTACCACGCCCAGATGATTTTTTGATTTATTGTAGAGATGAGGTCTCGTTGTCCAGGCGGGTCTCGAACCCTCGGGCTCAGGCAATACACTCACCTCAGCCTCCCAAAGGCGCGGGTATTTTTAATTACTATGGGTGCATAATAATTGTACATGTATGGGTGTTTGTGCTGTTTTAATACAGACATACAATGCATAATGATCTAATTAGGTTAATTGGAATGCCAGTCACCTTAAGCATTTGTTATTTCTTTTCTGTTAATAATACTCTAACTGCACTCTTTTATTTTTAAAAGTATACAATAAATTATTGTTGACTACAGTAATCTATTGTGCTACCAAATACTGTGTCTTATTAATACTACCTAACTCTATTATTGTACCCATTCACCATTTCCATTTCATTTCTCTTCTCCCCATTACCCTTCTCAGCCTAGGTAAACCATCATTACACTTCTCTATTTCCATGAGTTTCCTATTTTTAAAAAAATCTCTTAAGTATGAGTGAAAACATGCAATATAAGGAGGGACCCAAAGAAAACTGGAATTTATTCATTAAAAAATGTGTATTTATTCTCTATGTTTGAACTTCAGTCACCTGAAAGAACTCTCCATTTGATGCAATACACTTATTGAGACACTTTTTTCAATACTTAAAAAAGTTTTAACTCATCAGTTTTGATGCCTTTTAGTGCTTCTGCCGTTTTTTGTTTTACTTCTTCCACATAAGCCAAACATTTTCCTTTGAGGATCTTTTCATCTGGAGAAACAAACAAACAAAAAAGTCACTGGGGTGAGTTTGAATGAATAGGGAAGGTGGGGCATGGGAGTCATGTCATTTTTGGTCCAAACTGCTGGACATTCAGCACATTGGGTGCAGGAGTATTACCATGGTGGAAGAACCCGTCACCTGTTTGCCACAAACACACACACAAAACAAAAACAACGCCAAAACCAACCATAACCTCTCACAACAACATTAGATGGTACGCTGATGCCAGTGGTTTCCTAGCACATTTACTTAAAATAGGGAGCCTGTAGTAAGGTAGCCAACCCTCCACATGTACATACACACATATGCACACAAAAAACCCACATAATTTTATATTCTTGTTACTGTACCATGTTGTTTCAGATAGCAAGTTTTCATTTTTTATGACTGAATAATATTCTTTTGTGCACATGTACCACATTTTGCTTTATCCATCCATCCATCCATTAATGGACACATAGGTGACTTCCATATCTTGATTATTGTGACTAGTGCTGCAATAAACATAGAGGTTACATCTTTGATATACTTACTTTCTACCTTTTGGATATAACCCAGCAGTGATATGCTAAATAACATGGTAGTTACATTTCTAGTATTGGGAAAAACTTACATATTGTTTTCTATAGTGGCTGTACTAATTTACATTCCCACCATAGCATGCAAGTGTTCCCCTTTCTCCACATTCTCACCAGCATTTGTGATTGCCTATCATTTGGATAAAAGTTATTCTAACTGGAGAGAGATAATATCTAACTTTAGTTTTAATTTTCATTTCCCTGATGATTAGTAATATTGAATATTTTTTCATATAACTTTTGCCCATTTTCATTTAAATTAATAGTTTTTGTTTGTTTGTTTTGCATTGAGTTGTTTGAGTTCCTTATATATTCTGCTATTAGTCCCTTGTCAGATAAGTAGTTTCTCCTGCTCTATGGGATATTTCTTCACTATGTTGATTGTTTCCTTTGCTGTGCAGAAGCAAAGGAAAATCTCATTGGTCCATTTTTCTTTGGTTGCCTGTACTTTTGAGAGCTTAATTAAGAAAACTTTTCTCAGAGCTATGTTCTGGAATGGTTTCCTAATTTCCTAATGGTTTTTTTTTTTATTTTTTATTTTTTGAGTTGGAGTCTCACTCTGTCGCCCAGACTGGAGTGCAGTGGCCACTCCCAGCCACCACAGCCTCGACCTGCTGGGCTCCGGTGATCCTTCCGCCTCAGCCTTCCAAGTAGCCGGAATTACAGGCATCCGCTACCACACCCGGGTGATTTTTTGATTTATTGTAGAGATGAGGTCTCGCTGCCCAGGCGGGTCTCGAACCCACGGGCTCAGGCAATCCACTCACCTCAGCCTCCCAAAGGCGCAGGATTACAGGCTGAGCCACCGAGCCCGGCTTCCTAATGTTTTAATCTAGTAGTTAGACTTTAGTCTTTAATTCATTTTGCCTTTTTTATTTTTATAGTTAGAGACAGGGTTTAGTTTAACTTTTTTGGGGGGGGAATAGATATCCAGTTTTTCCAGCACCATTTATTGAAGAAATTTTCTCCAATGTATGTTCTTGATATCTTTGTTGAAAATAAGTTAGTTACAAACGTATGGATTTGTTTCTGGTTCTCTATTGTGTTTCATTGGTCTATGTGACTGTTTTTATGTAAGTACTGTATTATTTTAGTTACTATAACTGTGTAGTTTAATTTGAAGTCAGGTAATGTGAGTCCTCCAATTTTCTTCCTTTTGCTCAAAAATTCTTTGGTTAATCTGAACTTTTTGTAATGTTATATAAACGTTAGGATTTCTTTTAAGTTTCTGTGAAGAATGTCATTGGCATTTTCATAAGAATTTAATTGAATCTGTAGATTGTGTTAGACAGTATGGACATTTAAATAATACTGATTCTTCCAATAAGTGGCCATAGCATATTTTTCCATTTTGTGTGTGTGTGTGTGCCCCCTTTTATCTCTTTCATCAATATTTTGTATTCTTCAGTGTAGAGAGCTTTCACTTATTTGTTTATGCTTTTCTAAGTATTTTAATAGTGCTGCAATAAATAGACATGTGCAGGCATCTTTTTTGTAGAATAATTTGAGTTCCTCTGGGTATATTCCCAGAAGAGGCATTGCTAGGTTGTATGGAAGGTTGATTTTTAGATATTTTTAGGAATCACCACCGTTTTCCACAGAGGTTTTATTAGTTTACACTCCCACCAACAGTGTAGAAACATTCTCTTTTCCCTTCTTCCTCTCCAGCAGGAGTTATTGATGATGGCCATCCTAGCTGGAGCTAGGCTGTATCTCAATGCGTTTTAATTTGTATTTTTTATGAGGATGAGTATATTTTCATGTATTTATTGACTGCTTATTTGTCTTTTCTTGAAAAATGTTTACTCATATATTTTGCCCACTTTTCAATAGGGCTGTTTTTTGGGTTCCCCCTTCCTTTTGCCACTTTTGAGTTCTTATAGATCCTAAGTGTTAGGCCTTTGTCAGATATACAGTTAGCAAATACTTTTTTTCCCATTCTGTGGGCTCTTTCCCCATGCTCTTGCTAGGAAAACTGGCTGACCCATGTAGAAAATTATATCAGGACTCCTGCCTATAACCATACATAAAAACCAACTCTAGATGGATCAAAGACCTAAATGTAAAACCTCAAACAATAAGAATCTTAGAAAATGCAAGTGACACCCTTATGGAAATTGGAATAGGCAACCAATTCCTGATCAAAACTCCAGATGTTCATACCATAGGAGACAAGATAGACAAGTAGAACCTCATCAAAATTGTGTTTATTTCTATACATCAAAACCTCAATGCAATTATTGAATGGCAGTGGTTGAGACTCATAGCCTGTATTTTAAAAGTTTTTCCTTAAAAATAATTTTAAAAGACTGTATTACTGTTCTTAAAATAAACACCAAAATTAAGACAATACAACAGAAAAACAAATAGACTTTACTTCATGAGAGGATTTAAAAATTAATAAGAACTGTTCATATTCCCTTTAAGAACTAATTAGCCTGTGTTTATATTATAAATTTCTTAATTTATTATAGGCATTATTATCTGCCATAAGATTTGTCAGTGAGAAATAATGAGAGGGCTTCAAATGTATTAAGATGGGCTTCAAATATATTAAGCTTCAAATATATTAAACACATTTTGCATTTCCTACTGACTCAATCCTTGCTGAATATATTCACAGAATGACCATTCTCAGAGTTAGCATACTACAAATGCTCATCTCTCACAAAAGAGATATAGATTACAATAATATTTATATATTTGCCAAAGTTAACTATTTATTTGCTTTTATATCCAGTAACATGATTGAAGTCATGGAAGTTAGTTGTGTTTTACATTTGACAAAATTGGTTTCATTTCTTCAAAATTTCACAGTTGGTAGAAATACACTTATTATTAACAATACATATTTGATTAATGGCCTTGACAATATTTCTTAAAAATTAGAATGTCCATTTTTAATAAAAATGAGAGTTAATTTTATTTTAATGTACTTTTTGTCTGCCATTGTCATGAATAATAAAAGGTAAATAAAATAATTTTTCATCCTTATTCTTTTTCTTATAAATTTATTATTTTTATTAGAATTAATCTAATTTTATATGATACTTACACCATAGAGTTAAAGTGACCAAGTTCCTGGATTATCATTTTTAAAAATTAATTTCATTATTTTAGATTACCATAATAAACTGCTACTCTTTGATATGCTTATGCAATTCTGGATTCTAAAAATTGCTTTTAAAAATAACAATTAGACATACATATTATCAAGAAATTTTGTTTGTATTCATTTTGTTTTCCTATTTTCTATAAATTCTGTCATGTGTAGTATGAATTAATTTTACAATTTGAAATTGTTATTACAATTTTGTAACAATTGAGAGAACAGGATTTCTCTTCACAAAAAATATAAAATTTTGCCTGTGTTATACTGTTAATTTTCTTAGCTATTATTTTTTCTCTGATGGTTCAAGCAACATTGCTATGTCTACAATTGATTGTCTTTCAGCAACAAAATTGAAGAAGAGCTTTAACCATATATTTAATTATCAGGAAGTATATTAGTAATTGGAAAGAAATACTTCCAAAGATTCAATTAGTTAATATCATTTTAAGAGTCTAAATGTTGTCAATCATTAACATGTTATTAATATGTTGATAAACTAATGGGTAAGATAATATATATTAATTAAAGAGTAACATATTTAATAATGTATTTAAAATATGGATTGTCAAATTAAATTATCTCTAATTACTAGTATGACAAATCAAATTCTACCTTATGTAAACTGTGAAGAATGCACTAGTTAGGAATTGTCCAGCATCACACTCACTGGCTATGGTTTCATTCTTTCTTCATTGTCTCCCAGCAAACACCTGAAGAATTCTTTTTCTATTATATGATTCACATAAAGGTGCTGAGTGACAGCAGTTCCAAAGTCACCTGCAAAGGAGCAAATTATATTGGTAGCTTTATAGTTTATAACAGAAATGGACATTAGTAAATTAGCAAAATTATCTATTAATGTTATTTATTAAAATAATAAAAATCAGTAAAATATGATCATGCGATATATTAGGTTGTCATTTTATTAAGCCATAATTATTTAATATCAGAATTATAGTTTAAGTATATTTCTGTCATTTAAAAAGAAATATAGCACACTTCAAAGTCCAATGTCAAAATTAGAGAATTAATATACTCACTAATTTAAGAAAACACACTGCTTTTTGTATAATGAACTTTAATAAAATTTAATAACATATTATCATTTGTCTGTAGGCTTTATTGTCTTGAATTCAGGTAGTTCTTTTCTAATAGTTTTCAGAATGAATGTGCCCTTAGCAAGAAATCTGAAAGGTAATATAATTAAAGAGACAAAGGAAAGTCCTTTCAGTGTAGAGTGATGTAAAAATTCTATGAAACTGATTCATGGAATAATGTTAGCGTACAGCTCTATCCCAAAGGAATAAATGTCTGTATTGTAACAATGCCAAGTAGGTCACTGTGATCATTCCAGTATAATATTCATAACATGATGTAATAATCAAAGAGTACAAATTCCAGCATTTGTAAAAGCAACAAAAATAACATGAATCAAAATATCAATATATTTAGCACATGTACTTTGAATTTAAAGCAAAAATTTGGTAAGTGAAAATAGATCATCATGACCAGAATGATTAGTTAGAATAAATTATCCTTATATTTTGCAAAACTGAATACTGAAATCCACAGCTCTCTGTCAATAAATTACTCATTTGTCTCTTATTTTTTCATTCAATAAATTATAGCAAACCTATTTATTTATCTGTGTCTTACCATAAAACATCAAAGTTCATATTTTATAATGAACTTGTTTTAGTTATTTATATAGGCTTAAAATATTTTGCCTGTTTATTTTTCATGGAAGCTATAATAGACAAATTCTCATGTTCTCCCATTAGAGGCCTTCTATAATAAATCTAGTTTTAAATTATTGCTTTTGTATACCCTTCTGCAGAGGTTGCAATTATTTAGCTTCACTTTTATTTATCTTGTCAAGATAAAATAATTATTGCCCTAATTGTTGAATTTCATATTGTGCCAAGGCTGCAGCATAACCTAAAACTAATGTTGTCAGTAATGACCTTAATAAAGAAAACCATAAACTATATTTATTAACATATTTTAAAATATGTAATCATTTTAAAATAGTGTTTATCCAGATTTATTATTTTAAAAATTTTCAAAATAGTAATTATTTAAGAGATAAATGTCACTTTTACAGGAAATGTAGGATAAAACTTCATTTCTGATGAGTATACAATAACTGAGTTATTATATTTTGAAACCAATAAAGTTAAGAAAATATGTAATATATGTGTGCTAGGCAGTATTCCAGATTCTCTTATTTACAAGTGATAACTAAGTAAATTCTGTTGCATACGTGATATTTTTCTTAATTTATAAATAAAGAAATTATGACTCAGAGCAACTAAGTAATGTTCCAAAGGTTATGCAACTAATAAATTGGTCTCACTGAGTACATTTGGCTTTTAACAACACTATGGTGGTCAAAAGAACACATGTTATCATAATATGTGTACCATACTCTGGGTCATAATCCCTAGGCAGTATGAAACAAGTAAATATGTATATATAAATTTATGCAGATCTCTATACAGTCACACACGTTTGTTTACATTTTAATCTAATTGTAATGTAAAATTTTAAAAGGCTTGTTTTCAGTGACTGGAAGAAAACTGTTGCTTCATATACTTCAACGTTATCCACTATTGTGAGTCATTTGCAGTCAGTATGCAATACTTGTTCTCTGACTGATGTGTGTAAACCTAATACATATTTACCAATATATAAACAGACAACATGATGTAACATAACAGACTTAAGTGGTGGGGAGAGATCAAAGTGAACCTGTCTCTTGCCAGTTGAGTGATTATCACAGTCTCCTTCATACAAATGAGCATAGTTAGTAAAATCAAAATACTAATGCCTACAGTAGTCTTCCTTTATCCAAAATTTTGCTTTATGAGAATTCAATGACCTGTAGTCAACCACAGTCTGAAAATATTAAATAAGAAATTCCATAAATAAACCATTCTCAGGAGTTTAAAATAGTGTGTTGTTCTGAGTAGAGTGATTAAAACTTGACCTGTCCTTCTCTATCCCACCGGGACATGAATCATTGCTTTGTGCAGCATATCTACATTGCATAATCTACATTTTTTTCACTTAGTGGCTGGCTCAGTGACGAGATTGACTGTCAGGACATAACAGTGCTTGCGTTTAAGTAACCCTTTTTCTACTCCATAGTGTCCCCAAAGTGCAAGAATAGTGATACTTGCAGCTTGGATATGCCAAAGAGAAAATGTAAAGTGCGTCCTTTGGGAGAAATGGTAGAAGTTCTGGACTTAATAATAAAAGGAAAAAAAATATTATGCAGAAATTGCTAAAATCTATGGTAAGAATGCATGTTAATTGTGAAGAAGGGAAAGGAAACTTTTGCTGTCGTACCTCAAACTGTAAAACTTATGGATTATAATGTGTGATCGATTAGATAACGTGGAAAATGAATTAAAGTTGTGGGTGAAGAACATAAATTGAACTGTGTTTCAATTTATAGTAATTAGAATTGGTACTATCTGCCATTTCAGACAAACACCAGAGGTATTAGACTGTATTTCTTCAGGGATAAGGAGGAGACTACTGTATCTTTCAATGTGTGTTGACAGTACATTATAGATTACAGATGTCTCGTGAATTGTGCTTATCATTCCATTAGTCATCACCATTATAATTCTCACCAATAGCTTGTTGATCAAAAAATCAGAATAAAATTTCTGACAGTAGAAACATTTTCTATTGTTGCCTCAAATATACTTATTCCTAGATCTTTGTAGGGACATGTAGTTTTTGATGTGACCCAGCATTTTTCATGCTAAGAGAGAAAGACTGCTTTGGGCGTATTTTCATGATAGCAATGACCACATCTTACATGTGATAGATCGTTTAATTTACTAAATGTTTTTCACATTGAAGTTTATTGTTACAATAGCATATGTATTATATAGGAGCGATTTTATAAACTTTTGTTTGGAATCAAAAGGGGCTCATAGAAGTGAATTTTTCACTTAGTTCTCTATATTACTAGAAATTCAGGAGCTAAATTCCTTTCAAGTGTTTGTATTCACAATAGCAGCATTTACTTTAACAATGGTCTTATTTTTCTACCTTTATTTTGCTCAGGGTTTAAAAGTAAAATTTGAAAACACTGATAGTGAAGCATTACTATTTTATTTTATGACCTGCAAGTCGTACCTACATTAAAATATGTGCAGCACACGTGTAGAATGGATATCAGTTTTTCTTAATTTATGCAAGGAGTGCTCTTTCCCAGATCTAATATCTGACCCAATGGATTATTTGGCTTCAGTTTTCTGCTTATTTTTTTTCCTTTTTTCTCTTTGAAGCTAGAAAAATAAGCTTCTCCACAAATTATTTCTTCATTTTTGTTGATTTTTAGTCATGCAGTTTCATATGGATTTAACTATATACCCCTATTAATAAAGTATTTTGGCATTCACCTCAATGTATGTAGATGTATGTGCATATAAATTGTAATATCTACACTCTTATTATAAGATAATCTATGCTTTAAAGGTTTTTATAATATATATTTACATAATAGTGGTATTGAAGCTTATAGCTGTATTTAGTATCATATATAAAACTTATGTAATAATTATTTATCCAGTCACTAAAATGACTCATAACATTGTCACATTTGAAAAGATCCTTAATTTTCAGTTAAGATCCAACACAAATAGGCTTGTGTCAACAGAATCTGTAACAAATAAAAAGGTATGCAAAAAATATTTCTGAAGAGTAAATGATTCCTCAAATATTACTTATTTGTTACAAATATGAGTTACAATACTGGGAAAAATTGTTGTTTTTTGTGTTTGCTTCTCATAAAAAGAAAATTCCTTCAATTTGTTCTGTATCTGTTATTATTGGTACTCTGGGTCATTGTCAGGTATGATTATACATTCACATATTCTTTCTTATGAGGAATGGCCTGCCCTCAGTAGCCCATCCTATGTGTTCTGAGTTCTACTTAGGCAGTTGCCTTGCCAAAATGATTACTCAGAAATGTGCTGCTGGACATTTAGTTGATACTTTCCTTTTCTGGGAGATTAACTCCATATATTCAATTTTTTCATTTTGCTAGAAAATTCATATTATCATAAGACAACTGATTTATAATTGACAATTTCTAGAATAACTTATAATTATATATATGCAAGTTTGTTTAGGCCTTGAGACAACTTTATACAAGTTCCTTTAATCATAAATTTTATTTTCTTTAAATTGTGAAAAATAATAATGTCCACATTGTATAAAGTTCCTGTGAAAATTAACAAAAATAAGATGAAACAAGATAAATGATATTGACTTCAGTGATAATAACTAATATTATTTTATTTCTATAAACATTTATTAAACATATAAAATAAAAATAATAACTAAAATTTAAATTCTGTTCATTGTTAATAACTAGGTCCTTAAATATATGGATACACTTAAATGTGCTATATGGGGTTGTAAATGTATTTAGTTCAATATTTTACTGCCTCTGTGTTTTACTTTCTTTAAGCTTTCTTTAAAATATTTTATCTGGAAAGTTTTTTTTTTCAACATTCTTTATCATAATTACTTAATAATAATTCAAGATAATTTTTGTCTATATGTTTAATCATTTTATTATATTTTATTTGGGCTACTTTGTTACATTGAGCTGAATAATCATCATTTATTTATAAAAAATTATCTTTATAGTCAACATTTATGTTAACCATATGAAAAATTTTTTGTGAACTCAAAATGAATTAGGATTGATACTTTAGTAAATTATTACATTGAATTAACATAGCTAAGTAACAAAATCAGTCAATACCCTTTTGCTGATAAATTAGGCCACGTTGGTTTAATGTCATAATAACTCTTTCTGAATCAGATTAAGAAAAGCAGACATATTCTGATGGCTACTGGGTGCCTCTCTAATGACCAGAAAACCGTGATAAAATTTATTATCTCAGCACTTTTCTTTTAGTGACTGACTTTGCCAAGGAGCAAGAACATTGTGAATCCAACAAGATTCAAGATCAACTAGAACCATACCTCTAAGACTATAAGAACCCTTTCTTCTAACTCTCACTGTGTATTGATAATGTTTTTGGGTTTGACAGAATGACTTTCTTCACATGCCTGAAAAAGTGTCTGCAAACAACTCTTTAATTTAATGTCTCAGAGATTCATCCACTTAATTATGCATATATTTGTCTTTCAAATATTTAATTTTTATTACAGATATCTCTGAAAAGAAAACAGATCAACCAAGGATGACACCAATTAGTATAAAATTTCTGAGCATAAATGTACAAACACTAAGTATATAGTTTAGTAAAATTACATATTATTTTTAAAAATTACTTAGAGAAAGGACTATAGGATTTTTACTTTAAGAAGAAATAAGCATGAGTCATCAAAATAGAATAATGCAATTTCAAAAATAATAAAACTTTTGTGGTTGGTATTGTAAAATTGCTCTCTCAGCTCTAATAATAATACTTTTTAAAATAAATATTCCAGTATTTAAAAAAAAAAGACGTTACAGATTTGAAAGCTACATTTTCCAAACTTTCTTGCTTCTTAAGTTTTAGATGTGATCCAATCTTTCCATGAAGAGAAAACTAGCCAGCAACTAGAAAGAAATATTACAGATACATCTTTTAAGCTAAATGGAAAAGACATTGGTCACTCAGTTTGATTCTGTAGCAGTTTCTTGTCTGATAATCTTAAGGAGATGAAGCAGGAGAATATTCAATACAATTTTCACTACAAAGTGTGGAAAATATTTGGCTGCTTTGCTTGGTTTCTGCTGTTTCTAATTTAACTATAACCCATACATTGGGTTTTTAGTGGCAAAACATAACTCTCCATTTTATTTATGTGATATATCCTCCTTGGAGGAATGTACTATAAAAATAATAAAAGTAAGAAGAATCCGCCCCTCACAAGAAGATAAATGCTGAAAAAACTCCAACTCAACAATTATTTTTAGGTGTGTCAGAGAATGGAGGTCACAGGACAAACCACTACCCTGAAAACTTGAGAGACTGACACTTACAGAGAGCACAGAATAGCTTACCTAAAGAGAATCCATTGAAAGCAGTTATTAATAGAAACAATTGATAACTTCATCAAGTTACTGAAGATAGGTGTGAACTAACTGAGAGTTAAAAGCACCTGGTGGCCAAAATTTCAAAGTTACTATATCCAGGAGCTCCACCACCTTCTCTGAGTAAAGATCAGAGAAAAATTTCTTCTTGTTTCAACATGGGGTGAAAAAGTACCATTTTGAATGGCACCCAGTAGAAAAATAACTATGTTTTTTTTTTCAAACATATTTTTTATTTTAAAATTGTGGGGTACAGTAAAGGGTTAGGTATACATATATGCATCGTTCAGGCACCCTTGTTGATAAGGGTTGTCCCCCCTATCCCCAGACAGATATTGAATACTGTTAATCTCACCATACTTGCCCTCCCTGCCGCCCCCCATAGATTCTCACTACTGTCGATCCTTTATTTATAGTATTATGATAGATGTTCAAGATCCACTTATGGGTGAAAACATTTGATACTCAGATCTTTGTTTCTGTGAAAGATCATTCAGTATTATAGACTCTAGTTCCATCCAGGTTGCTGCGAAATTCATGATTTTTTTTTTATGACTGCTTACTATTCCATCGTGTATCTGTACCACATTTTTAAAATCCAATCCTCTTTTGATGGACAGCATAGTTGGTTCCAGGTTCTTGCTATTATGAACAATGCTGCAATAAACATACATGTGCAGGTATCTTTTTTATAGAGTGATTTGAGTTCTTCAGGGTATATTCCCAGTAGGGAGACTGTGGGGTCATATGGGAGGTCGATATTTAGAACTTTTAGGAATCACCACACTGCTTTCCACAGAGTTTGCACTAGTTTACACTCCCACTAACAGTGTAGAAGTGTTCCCTTTTCACCACATCCTTTCCATCATCTGTTATTTTTTGAGTAATTAATAATGGCCATTCTGACTGGAGTTAGGTGGTATCTCAGTGTAGTTTTAATTTGCATCTCCTTGATGATTAGTGAGGTTGAACATTTCTTCATGTGTCTGTTGGTCACTTGTATGTCTTCTTTTGTGAAATGTCTCTTCATATCTTTTGCCCACTTTGTAATGGGGTTGTTTGGTTTTTTCTTTTTAGCATGTTTGATTTCCTTGTAGATCTGAGATGTTAGGCCTTTGTCAGACATGGAGTTGGTAAATACTTCTTCCCAGTCTGTGGGCTGTCTCCCTACGCTCTTGATGGTTTCTTTGGCTTTGCAGAAGCTTGTCAGTTTAATGAGGTCCCACTTGTCTATCTTCTCTCTTATGGCCCATGCGTTTCGGGTTTTGTTCAGGAATTGGATGCCAGTTCCAATATCCATAAGGGTGTGCCCTGCATTTTCTAAGGTTCTTATGGTCTGAGGCTTTACATTTAGTCCTCTGATCCATTTAGAGTTAATTTTTGTGTATAGGGATAGATAGGGGTCTTGTCTGAATCTTCAATATATGGTCAGTCAGTTTTCCCAGCACCATTTACAGAATAGATTCTCCTCTCCCCAGTGGTAGGCAGTGGAGGCTTTGTCGAAGATGAGTTGGTTGAGAAATTGAGGTTTTGCTTCTGGAATCTCAATTCTATTCCATTGGTCTATATGCCTGTCCCTGTACCAATACCAAACAGTTTTGATTATTGTAGCTTTATAGTAAAGTTTGAAGTCTGGTAATGTGATACCTCCTGTGGTTTCTTTTTTTGGTTTTGTTTTTTTTTTTTTGCTGAGGATTGTTCTGGCTATTCTCAGTCATTTGTGTTTCCATATGAATTCCTGTATTGTTTTTTCTAGCTCTGAGAAGAATGTCACTGGTAATTGTATGGGTATTGCATTAAATCTGTAGATTGCCGTAGGTAAGATGGACATCTTCACAATGTTGATTTTTCCAATCCATGAGCATGATATTTTTCCACTTGTTTGTGTCATCTTTGATTTCTTTGAGCAGTGTTTTGTAGTTTTCATTGCAAAGGTCTTTCACGTCCCTGGTTAGGAAGATGCCAAGGTATTTTTTTTTTTTTTTGTGGCTATTGTGAATGGGATTGTGCTTTTTATTTGGGTTTCTGTTTGTTTATTATTGGTGTAAAGAAATGAGATTGCCTTTTGGACATTTATTTTATACCATTACACTTGCCAAAGTCCTTTATCAGTGCAAGGAGGCTTTTGACAGATTCTCTTGGGTTTTCAAGGTACACAATCATGTCATCTGCAAAGAGAGAACTTGACTTTCTCTTTTCCTATTTTGATACCCCAGATCGCCTTCTCTTTTCTGATTGCTCTAGCCAGGACTTCCAACACTATATTGAACAGGAGGGGAGAGAGTGGGCATCCTTGTCTTGTTCCAGTTTTCAGGGGAAATGGTTCCTATTTTTGTCTGTTTAGGAGTATGCTAGCTGAGGGTTTCTTGTAGATGGCTTTTACTATTTTGAGGTATATTCCCTGTATGCCTAGATGTTTGAGGGTTTTTATCAAGAAGTGGTGCTGGATTTTATCAAAAGCTTTTTCTGCATCTAATGATATAATCATGTGATTTTTGTTCTGACATCTGTTGATGCATTTAATTACATTTATTGTCTTGTGAATGTTAAACCAGCCTTGCATCCCAGGAATGAAGCCTACTTGGTCATGATGGATGATTTTTGAGATGTACTGTTGAATCCGGTTTGCTAGGATCTTGTTGAGAATTTTAGTATCTATGTTCATCAAAGATATTGGCCTGTAGTTCTCTTTTTTTGTTGGGTCTTTACCTGGCTTGGGAATCAATATAATGTTAGTTTCATTAAATGATTTGGGGAGAGTTCCATCTTTCTCAAATACTTTCAGTAGGATTTGTATCAACTCCTCCTTAAATGTCTTATAGAATTCTGCTAGAAAGCCATCTGGTCCAGTGCTTTTTTTTTGTAGGTAGTTTTATTATTACATAATCAATTTTCTTGATTGTTATTGGTCTATATAGGGTCTTGGTTTCTTCCTGTTTCACCTACGCAGGTTGTGTGATGTCAGAAAGTCCTCCATTTCTTTAAGGTTTTCAAGTTTGTTTCCATACAAGTGTACATAGTAATCTAATGATCTTTTGAATTTCTTCAAGGTCAGCTGTGACTTCATCTTTTGTGTTTCTGATTGTGTTTGTTTGGTCTTTTTCTCTCTTTTTCTTGGTCAGTTTAACTAGGGGGCCATCAATCTTGCTTATTATTTCAAGGAACCAGCTTTTTGTTTCATTGATTTTCTTGTATTATCTTTTTTGTCTTCCGTGTCCTGGATTTGGGCTTTTATTTTGCTGATCTGAATTCTTCTGCTGAAGTTAGGATTTTGGTGGTCTTGCTTTTCCAGCTGCCTTGGGTGACTTGTTAGGCTATTAATTTGTGATCCTTCCATTTTCTTCATGTGCGTTTGTAGAGATATGAATTCCCCTGTTACTACAGCTTTCATAGCATCCCAGAGATTTTGGTAAGAAGTTTCTTAATTTTCATTTGTTTCCAGGTATCTTTTAATCTCTGTTTTGATTTCATCATTGACCCAGGAGTTGTTTAGCATCATGCTGTTTAGCGTCCATGTCTTTGTGGGTTTGGGGGGAACCTTGTTGGTGTTGATGTTTATTTTATTCCACTATGGTCTGAGAAAGTGCATGGCAAAATTTTAATCTTTTTAAATTTGCTTATGCTTGATTTATGGCCAAGTATGTGCTCAATCTTAAAGTACATTCCATGAGGTGATGAGTAGAATGTATATTCTGTGGTCGTTGGATGGAGCGTTCTGTAGGGATCAATTAAGTCCATTTGTTCAAGAGTCACATTGAGGCTTCGGGTCTCATAGCTGATTTTTTGTCCTGATGATCTGTCTAGGGTTGTGAGTGGGTATTGAAGTCCCTAGCTATGATAGTGTTGGAGTTAATATGTTTTTTTAGTTTATCTAAAAGCTGCATTATGAAAGTTGGTCCTCCTGTGTCAGTTGCATATATGTTTAGGATGGCTGCATAATATTCCATTGTGTATATGTACCATATTTTTTTAAATCCAGTCCTCTTTTGATGAACAGCATGGTTGGTTCCATGATCTTGCTATTGTGAACAATGTTGCGATAAACATGTGTGCAGATACCTTTTTTATAGAGTGATTTGAGTCTTCAGGGTATATTCCCAGTAGAGGGATTGCGGAGTCCTATGGAAGTTTGATTTTTAGAGCTTTTAGAAATCACCACACTGATTTACACAGAGGCTGCACTGATTTACACTCCCACCAACAGTGTAAAAGTGGTCCCTTTTCACCACATCTTCTCCAGCATCTGTTATTTTTTGAGTTATTGATAATGGCCATTCGGACTAGAGCTAGGTGTTATCTCAGTGTAGTTTTAATTTGCTTGTCCTTGATGATTAGTGAGGTGATTTGTGTTCCTCCAGGTATATTCCCAACAGGGTCATATAAAAGATCAATTTCTAGTTCTTTCAGAAATCACCATACTGTCCTTCAAAGAGGTTGCACTAGTTTGCATTCCCACCAGCAGTGTAGAAACATTCCTTTTTTTCTCCGTATCCTCACCAACATCTGTTGTTTGTTTTAGTAATGATGGTCATTCTTACTGGGGTTAGGTGGTTTGTATAAGGGTTACTTTATGTCTAAAAAGTCTAAGGCTCCAAGTATGAAATAACACAAATATTAGTAAACTCATGAGAAAAGAAAAATATAATAATTAAATGTATTATGGTACATAAACATGCACGAAACAAAATTATTGTATTAAAATTAGAACAGTTGTAATCTGTATTATTGCAGTTAATGTAAACTGAAAACACAAAGATTTATGCTGTATAATGTTTTGATTCA
Source organism: Carlito syrichta (assembly GCF_000164805.1). NCBI lineage: Eukaryota > Metazoa > Chordata > Mammalia > Primates > Tarsiidae > Carlito > Carlito syrichta. The sequence goes on along the minus strand of NW_007257532.1, from coordinate 505,464 downwards.
CCCCATATCAAAAATCTTCTCTGTAATAAGATTTTTTTTACCATACAGCAGATTTCAAATCATTGAAATATTTATTGCAAAATTAAACAAAGACAAATGAAATCTCCTAGAATGTGAATAATGTCCTGTTATGATCACTCTTCAGATGAATGAACAAAAGACCTATGTTCTTTTAAATGAACCATGAAAAAAATTAGGGAGTATTTTGTAATCTAATAGCAATCTCATAGCAAACAGTCATGCAAGTAATGAAGTTTTGTTTTGTTTTGTTTTGAAAGCAGGATTTATTGAGAGGACAGAAAACCTCCCACAGTGGGAGGGAACCTGAAGGGGTTGCCCAGAAATGTTTTTATGTATTGCATTTATGGTAGATAATCATAAAATATTTTATTTTAAAATGTCTAATTTATATTATAGTAAATATTTAGAAAGCAGCTTCTTGTATTTTTTTATAATATGGAGATTATTTTGTGTACTATCTTTTCTTATAACTTTTGAATGAGTGTTAATATATTCTATCATCTAAAATTTTGATCTGTCTCAGTTACTTTGGATGTATGCAGAGAGAATTTGAGGAAGAAAATAAACTACTTGCATTTTTTTTTTTTTTTGAGTTGGAGTCTCACTCTGTCACCCAGACTGGAGTGCAGTGGCCGCTCCCGGCCACCGCAGCCTCGATCTGCTGGGCTCCGGCGATCCTTCCGCCTCAGCCTTCTGAGTAGCCAGAATTACAGACGTGCGCTACCACTCCCAGATGATTTTTTAATTTATTGTAGAGATGAGGTCTTGCTGCCCAAGCGGGTCTCGAACCCACGGGCTCAGGCAATCCACTCACTTCAGCTTCCCAAAGGCGCGGGATTACAGGCTGAGCCACTGAGCCCAGCAAAACTACCTGCTTTTTGTTTGTTTGTTTGTTTTTGTTGTTGTTGTTTTTAGAAAGCATGATTTATTGAGGGGACAGAAAAGCTCCCACAGTGGGAGGGACCCAAAGGGGTTGCCCCATCACCTGGTTTTAAAAAATATTTGCAATGCAAAAGTTACCACCTAAATTTTTAGATAGAGCTAACTAAATGGAAAAAAAAAGTCACTATTTAATGCAAAGCTTTAAATTTTTTTCAAAAATAAAATAAATAATGAATGAAATTCTCTGACAATAAATAAAATATAAAGTGGAAATCTCAAAAGTATTTGATACTTTTCCTAACTAAGGAAAGGCTAATATGGATAATGCAGAATTTCAAATTTTACTTTTAGAATCAGTGATTTATTTGATAAACATTTGAGAGGGCTTGTTAACTATTACTTTTGAGATCCATGGCCAGGCATAGTGGCTCATGTCTGTAATCACAGCACTTTGGGAAGCCAAGTTGGGAGGATTATTTCAGCTCAGGTTTTGAAGACCAGCCTAGACAAAACTGAGAATGTAGGTGCTTGTATTCCCAGCTACTCTGGAGACTGAGGGAGTAGGATCGCCTGAGCCCAGAAGGCCAATGCTGTGGTCAGCAGTGATCCTGCCACCATACTCCAGCCTGGGTGACAGAGTGAGACTCCATCTCAAAAAAAAATTATCTGCCATAGTCAAGATCCCATTTTAGTTCTATGTAGCATATAAGTAAAGGTTAACACTTTGGAGGGTCATCTGAGAAGTTAATGTGATTTTATTTAAAGAAACAGGTTACACAGATGCCCCCAACCCCCAAAACATAGAGATTAACGTTTTTTGTGTAAGCCATCCTTCTTAAACAGTCAGTTAAGCCATCCTTCTTAAACAGTATGTTGTGCTGTTCACAATCATAATAAATAAAATATAATAAACAATTTTATCTTTGTTAGTATTATTAACACTATTATAAAAGCTGCTCTATAGGAGTAATTATAAATCATCACGGGCATTAAGAACTGACCATTTTATGAAAAATACAACCGAAGGCTAAAGAGTTTTTATAACTCCCCCAGTGTTAGAAGTCAATAAATAACCGTATGTGATTTTTAAAAGTTATGTTTCATTAGCCTGTGTTAGCACTCCATCACTTTGTCTTCTATGCCAATAGAGTATTTCAAAACACCTATACAAGGATATGTTCTAGTGACAGAATATATGTTTATATATAAACGACATTATACATAAGTTTGTATATAAGTGAGAAAGGAGAAAGGAAGAAAATGGATAGTCAGACAGATTAGGGAGTGTCCCAATAAAAACTTCTGTGGCAATCCCCACAGACTGGAGTGAGGACACCCATTTCCAACTCCATGGACTTCCTCTTTTGCATGCTTTTTCTTGATTGGCTCTTTCCAACTATCTCCCAATTGGTGCATTTCAATCCCACACCATGGAGCCTCTCTCTGATTGGTGCTATCACCACCCAATCAGCATGCTCTCAAGACTACATATACCATTGTCTTTGTCCTCCAGTTGGCAACCCTCTTTGGGGTCCCCTCCCCCTTGCCTGGAGCTTTTCTATCTTCTAATACTTTCTACTTACTCACTTTCCAGTGTCCACTTCCCTCATTCTTCCTGGGCGTGAAACAAGAATACAGAACTGCTGAACCAGAAGAGCTACTGGAGTAAAAGAGCTGCACACTGGACTAGAAGAACTGAACCCACTGAGGAGAGAGAGCTTCAGCACTCCTTGGGGACCTTGCTGCTTGTCTACCAAGCTAACAGAGCTGTAACACTTTTCAGGGGCTGGCTCCTTGGTTTACTGAACCAGCAGAGCTGTAAACACTTCTCAGGGCTCAGCTCACCAACTCCTAAACTAAGAAATTGTAACATTCCTTGGAGGCACCAGAGCTGATAGCATTTCTGAGTTCTCGGATACCACCATGTTTCCTTATCCAGACACCATAGTGTCCCCAGCCACCACATGAATTCCAGGCTGAAAATGCAGTTTCAGGAACTATAACATCCCTTGGGGACCCAGCTCACCAATCAGTCAGACACAAAAGATAACACTTCTTGGGGGCTTGTCTGGGATCTTGGAGGCTTGTCTCTTGGAGGGATCATTAAAGTGACCTTGTCTCTACTTTCATTCCCAAGGCTTCTTGCCTTCACTTTCCTATCACATTTTTTTCAGTCTTTTCTATCACATTTTCTTTCTTTCAGGATTTCCATGGCTGCTATCACCTCTTTGTACACAATGTCATGGGTGTTTTACAGCCTATGTATATGGGTAGCTGGTTGGGTCAATTAGAATGTAGCTCACTGTAATGTTTTCATCTTTTCCTAGAAACAGGGGAATGTAAAGATTTAAAGAAATCACTTAATAAGCAAACTCCCTGGCACAGTACAGAAAGCTTTGGTGTGGTTTTGTTTTTCACTATGTCATCATAACTTGGCAAATATGAGAAAACTTTATATGCAAGACAATAACTCATAGGAGATGTCTCATTAGGTCAGCTCCCTACTTGCTAGGGCTCCCTCTCTATTGTTTAAGGAGAATCTGGCTCTAAAATTTCACCCTAGCATGTAGAGTCCCGTCTGCACATTTAAGGGATTCTATGAGTAGGTAAAAGTTGAATGAAAGCATACTCTTCCCTTTGAGGCACATTGTTGACTCTGTTCCTGAGAACTCAAACACCTCATTTGTTTTCCCTATTAGAGACAAGCTCAATGTCTTGCCACATTTGAAAAATTCTCCTCATGATAGGAAAACAGTAAGAAGATGTTCTGTTGGCTGAAGGTTTTGGTTTTTCAGAGGCCATTAGAGACGGTCTTAATGTACCCATATACCTTCCTCAGACACTTTTATGTCTCCACTTGAATGGTTCCTTACCAGGAAAAGAGGGCTTTTATTGGAAAGTAACTTATCCCATATTATAGATGTTGCAAGTTGGCTCAATCCATGGGTCTCCTGGCCAGAGGTTCACGGAAGTTCCCAAGAACACCTCCCTATTAGAATTCTTTGCCCAAATACTGTTGGAAGTCGGCCACGGAGGCCCACTGAGCATTAGGGATCAGGAAGGGCCATGGACTCTGAGTCCACTAGGATGTGTTCGGGAGCTGTTGACCCATTCCCTCCCTCCTTTTCCATTTGGCACAAGCTATCAGGAAAGGCTCCAGCTGGCTCTAACAGAAAACTCTGAGACCAGAACGTACACAGCTAAACCTGGGAGTCTATTGTTCCCATTTTCCACAGCTTATGGTATTTTGCTCTATCACAATTTAAGTTTGACTTTGAGTCACATTGAGGAGTCTTAGTGCAGGTCACAGGTTCTCTTGATGTACTTTCAGAAATTTATAGATATAGGTTTTAGAAAATAGTTTATATAGATTAAGAAAACTTTAGTAACCATTTTATTATAGAAGTGTGGTTAGTTCAGTTTGATTTAGGGGTACCAGTGAAGTTTGTATTAGGCTTGCTGGTGCTAGGAGAGAGTAACGTTAGCACCAACTGTTTTATAGAAACCAATTTGAATTAGCATAGAATAGTAAAAGGCAATATATCATTATGTTGGTTTTAGGTGTAAGTATTGAATGATATTATGTAGCTATAAACAATTAAGGGTACATAGAAACTGGATAATAACTTCATGTTTTTCCTTGTGTTTGAAATATACATCTGCTTGAGAGTGGGGGGTGTCCTGTGTGCACCTGGACCTGTTCATGCGAAAGGCACATGCTACCTTTTGTGTAACCACGGCGGCAGAAGTTCCCATGGTGATAACTTCACAGAGTTTGGGGATAAAAGCCCTGAGATTACACCCATTAAACAACTTCTGGTCACTTGAGCAGGAGTCTAGTCTCTTTCTTTCTCCCCCTTTTATTTCTCTTTATATCTATCCCTTCAGTTTAAATCGCTGATGCCATCACACCGCCAGAGATCCCCAATCCCTTCAGGGGCAGGACCCCCACAAAATACAATTGCTCCAAGGTCTTTTTCAAGACTTAGTCTGGATTACAGGAAATGTGAGGGTTGAGAAATTCAGAAGCATAGTCGACAGCAACAGGCTGGTGACCTGTACAGGTAAATGTGACTAATCCTGTCAACCAAGTCCCTTCTGCAACACATGGATGAAGATCACACTCACATCTATGGAGATACCATGAGCATATAAGAACAGAAAAATGAAAGGACATCCTTTTTTCTTTGATCTTTATTCATGTGCATTTGTTGAAGGAGGAAAAGTTAAGAGATGGCATTCTTTTGCTTCTTTCTGTCTCCAGATGGCTAACAAGCCATCTGGCCATCTACAGTGTTGACTCCTCTCAAGTGCATCCTGAGACACTGGGAATCCTTTGATTTTCAGATCCTAAAGAAAAAGCATCTTAGATTATTTTGCACCCAAGCATGGCTGAATTGTAAGTTGCAGGATGGAGAGACTTGATCTGAGGGGAAATTGGTCATTTGAAAGGACAACCAACAGACGGGGAATACCAATGCAACAGGTATCACTGGGAAAGACATCAGTCACTGAGGCCATGCCTCTTGTACTGTCCTGCCCCCCCTTCTCTAGATCCTTCCCATATTTCAAACCTATCTCCCCCCAAAAAAAATTCTCACCCTAGAAAAGCTTCTGCTTTATTCATGCCCTTACAAGATGCTTAGAGAGTATATCCCCAGAAAGGTACAGGGATCCTCTTCCCTATGATACTTTAAACAAATTAAGGGGAATCTTGGCAGGTCTCAGGTGATGCCAGCAAATATATAGATGCTTTCCAGAATTTAACCCAAGTTTTTGAGTTCTCCTGGAAGGATGCTATGTTACTCTTAAGCCAAACCTTGACAACCACTGAGAAACAAGCAGTCCTTCAAGCAGCAGAGAAATTTGGAGATAAGCTTTGTATCTCATATAGTGCTCAAGAGAAGAATGAGCCTTATCCGATTAAAAAGTCAATAAGATATGCAGGTATTCAACAGACACATGGAAAAGTGCCCAGTCTCACTAATCATCAAGAAATGCACATCAAAACCTCATTGAGATACCACCTAACCCCAGTAAGAATGGTCATCATTAATAAAACAAACAACAACAGATACTGGTGAAGATATGGAGAAAAAAGGAATGCTTCTACACTGGTGGTGGGAATGCAAACTAGTGCAACCTCTTTGGAAGACAGTATGGCGATTTTTGAAAGAACTAGAAAGTAGGCTTCCATATGATCCAGCAATGCCCTGATTGGGAATACACCCAGAGGAACTCAAATCATTCTACAAAAAAGATACTGCACACACATGTTTGTTGCAGTTCTATTCACAGTAGCAAAAACATGGAACCAATCATACTGCTTATTGAAGCTGGACTGGATTTTAAAAATGTGGTACATGTACACAATGGGATATTTTGCAGTTATAAAGAAGGACAAACATGGACTTTGCAGCAGCTTGGATAGATTTACAGTCTATCATACTCAGTGAACTGTCACAAAAACAAAGAACAGAGTACCATATGTTCTCATTCATAAGCTGACCTTGAACAATTATCATAATACTATGAGAAAGGGATTGGCAATAGTGGGAAATTTCCAGGGGAGGGGGGTGGGATTGGCAATCGAAAGAAACTGCCGCCAGGCTTGGTGGCTCAGCCTGTAATCCCTCACTTTGGGAGGTTGAGGTGAGTGGATTGCCTGAGCCCGCGGGCTCGAGACCCACCTGGGCAACTTGGCGAGACGTCATCTCTACAATAAATCAAAAATCAGCCGGGCATGGTATCGCCCGCCTGTAGTTCCAACTACTTGGAAGGCTGAGGTGGAAGGATTGCCGGAGCCCAGCAGGTAGAGGCTGCAGTGGCTGGGAGCATCCACTGTACTCCAGTCTGGGCGACAGAGTGAGACTCCAACTCAAAAAAAAAGAAACTGTCAAGGGAGGGAGGGGCACACCTCATCAAGTGTACCTACAAAATGAGCATTTGTATACCTAACCTTGATTTGTATGCCACATCCTTAAAATAAAAGGAAAAAGAAAAAAAATCAGCAGTACCACTAGAAAACCCTAAATAGGACCCCAATAGCAACCTGGGAGAATAGAAGAGAAAACATTTTTTGAAGTGCATATTGGAAGGTTTAAGAACTAGAACTAAATATCTCAACTACTTTAATCTATCCATAACAGAAGAGGGAGCAGATAAGAATTGTTCTGCCTTCTGGAAAGGCTAAACACACCTTCCTAGATCCTAAGTCAGTCGAAGGGCATCTGACCCTAAAGACAAGATTCTTACTCAAGCTGCTGCAGTTATCAGGAGAAAACCGCAAAACAGGTCATAGGACCAGATAGTACCTTGGAGAATCTCCTGAAAGTAGCCACCTCGGTTTTTTACAATAGGAATCAGAAGAGCATGGGAAAATGAAGAGATACAAGTAAAGGTGGAAGCTCTAGTGGCTGCCTTACAGACTTGCACACCCCATAATTCCTGGGGTATACCTTCTAATGGTTATGGTTGCAGCAAGCTAAGACTTTAAAGAAGCAACAGGGTGCCAGCATGGAGAGCTAAAGAACCAGAGGACCAAAGGAAGTATCTCAGTTGGCAATTTCCATTAGTGATAGAACTTTCATGACCCATCAGAGACCTGGTAAGAATGAACCTGCTAAGGGGATAGTATCTGTTGCCATAGATGAACTCTTCGGGAGCACTAAAATCCTAGTTGTTCCAAAGAGACTTAAACCTCCTGGATGTTGTCCCCTGTGCAGATTAGAGAGCCACTGGAAAACAGGTATGTATTCTTCTGAGGAGAGGAGAGAACACCTAACTCAGGAATGATGACCACTGAGGAAACCTGGGAACCCACTGAAGTGCCTGGCATAGTGTACCATCACCCCAACAATTCCCAGATGAATATTTGGGTGCTGGAACCCAAATTAATTTCTAAATTAACACAAGTGCCAGAGTTTGGTCCTGGCTATCCAACTTGGAATATATTAGCCTTAATTAAAGTTGCTAGGAGTAATTCAAAGTATAAATGTAGAGGGTTGCATGGAAAGATAGAAAAGGAGAAGCCAAAAATCAAAGGAAAGATGTCAAGAAAGATGTTGGTATAGATGAAGGTTTTTGGTAAGGAAGCCTATAAAGGACAGATAATAATTGTGTATAGGAAAGGATCTCGTGATAAATTTTTGTCCTACAATAAAGTGACCGGTTATTAAAGGGATGGAAAGTATAGGATAAAAAAATAGATGGTTCACATATGTTTAAAAAGGGTATGTGTATGTTGTAGAATGGTATATGTAACACAGGAGACTTGAAATTGGTGAGCGTTCTTTCTCTTTCCCCTTCTTTAGGCCCAGATTGGAAAGGATCCTATACTGTTCTTCTCTCTACTCCTTCAGCAGTTAAGGTTACCAGAATAGACTCTTGGATTCATCATACTAGAGTGAAAACCTAGAGTCCAGAAGTTGCCTCTGCTGACCTAGAGGGACACTCAAAATACTATTATGGATAAGTTGGAGATCACAAACTAAAGATAGTAAAAGATGTGTCAATAATTAACTTTCCGTAGGTATTCTCCTTATAGTTTTACCTATATTTGTTTCCTTAGCTTTTGTTTTGATCTGAATTGTTACACACCTTTGTCAAGGACCTCTCAACCTGAATTCCTATGGGATTATCTACCTTCTTAGACAGACATACCTTTTACCTCTCCTGCAAGATTTCTCACACAGGAATGAGCAAACTGATTACTCTATTTTACTACTTCTGTCTAATCTAGCACTAGCTTCTTATAAGCACCCTCTTTCCCCCTCCTTACTTACCTGGCTTAAAGGGGTAATTATTCAAATAGGTGGATACGCCCTCAGAAGAGATCTTCTCTCTCTTCCAATATCTCTAGTACTATCTCTCAAGCAGACTGGAATTCTCAGTGGTTCTACCTATGAATTTACTGCCCTAAAAGGGGTAATGAAACACAACCAGAAAGCCCCCCCAAGGCAAAAAAATGCCTTAATTAAGTTTGGGAAAGTGGTGGAGATGTGGGGAAATGCTTCTCTCCTTTAAATCGCATTTAAGGTTGTCAGCTGAAACTGGGTATTACTTTCTATTTGGTAATGAACTGTACTTAGTCTTACCTTACCAATGGAAAGGTGTTTAAACAAGAGTGGTCATTGTTATTAAAGTGATGATCCTTAATTATGTTCAAATGACTTCCTCTGAGCATATTCTAAATTTAGGATCTTTACTGGAGCAATTCCTACAGCAACAACACAGTCACAGAGATTTGGGGACTCCATCCAGCACTAACATGCCTAACTATGATATATCTAATCAAGGAGAAGGTGCCCTTGACCACCCAGTCTTACAAAGACCTGTACTAGAACACTTAATTGCCAGAAGTTTCTTTTGGTTTACCAGGATATCCCTGTTAAAAAGATCCGTATCAAATCTCACCCTCATGGTATGGAAAGCCACTGTAGTTGCTATTGAGAATCAACAAATGTCCATTAACTTGCTATCTACTGTGATATTGTAAAACTATTGACCACTGGATATGCTCAAGGCAGAACGTGAAAGAACATGTGCATTCTTAAATGAAACTTATTGTTGTTTTATTAACACCTTCTCCCAGGTAGAGAAAAATCTTCAAATCTTTTTTTTTTAAAGACTTTTAAAAAAAAGTCTCAATTACTTGGTTCCCCAGGATACCCCTGTTAAAAAGATCCATATCAAATCTTACCCTTATGGATGGAAAGCCACTGTAGTTGCTACTGAGAATCAACAAATGTTCATTAACTTGCTAGCTACTGTGGTCTTGTAAAACAATTGAGCACTGGATATGCTCATGGCAGAACATGGAAGAACATGTGCATTCATAAATGAAAAAAAAAAAAAGTTTTTTGATTAACACCTTCTCCCAGGTAAAGGAAAATCTACAAATCTTAAAAAAAAAAAAAAAAAAGTCTTAATTACTGATACTCTAAGAGAACAAACTTGTTCACATCCCATCTGGTGACAATATTTCTTAACTTCCCTAGGAATTTCTATCTTGTGGACATGGATTGTTCCCATGATTTCTCCTTATTGTGTACTGCTCATATTTGACCCATGCATGCATAGTTAATCTCACCTAGAGATTTTTTTTGTTTCTCACCTAGAGACCATCAACCTCCAAATGGTAATGCAGATAGAACTTAGTATGGAAGCTTTCTATTACTGAGGACCCTTAGATTGCCCTCCAGAGAGTCCCTAGCTGCCATTCTCATATGACACCAATGATAGGCAGGAAGTAACCAGACCAGTCATAATCCCTACTCTCTAATGAGAATTAGGGTCACCATTCCAGAGAGGGATATGAAAAAGGAGAAAAGAAGAAACTAGATAGGCAGACAGATTAGGGCAGGTCCCAGTAAAAACTCCCACGGCAAGCCCCACGAAGTGGAGTGAGCACACCCATTTTCAGGTCCACTGACTTCCCCTTTGGCATGTTTCTTGTTGATTTGCCCTTTCCAATTCACTTCCAATTGGTGCATTTCAATCACAAACTATGATGCCTCTCTCTGATTGGTGCTACCACTCTCAAGACTATCTAAACCCCTGACTTTGACCTCCGGTCAACGACCCTATTTCAGATCCTTTCTCACTGCTGGGACCTTTCCTGTCTTCTAACAAATTTCTTTTTACCCACTTTACAGTGTCTGCTTCCCTCATTCTTCCTGGGCATGAGACAAGAACCCAGAACCACTGAACTAGAAGAGTTGCACATGCTGGACTAGAAGAACTAAACCTGCTGAGCTGAGAGTGTTTCAGCACTCCTTGGGGGCCTAGTTTGCTGACTCATCAAGCCCAAGGAGTTGTAACATTTCTCAGGGATTAACTCACCAGTCCACAGAACTGGCAGAGTTGTGAATACTTCTCAGAGGCTGGCTCACTGACTCCTTGAACCAGCAGAGCTCTAAAACACTTCATGGTGCTTGGTTCATTGACTCCTAAACTAAGAGACTGTAAAACTTTTGGGGTGTTCTGCAGCTGTTGGCATCCCGGAGTTCTCAGGCACCACCACATTGTTTTATCCAGATGCCATCATGCCCCTGGTCACCATGTGGATTCCAGGTTGACAGTGCAGCTTTGGGAACTGCAACATTCCTTGGGAGCCCAGCTCACCAATAGATCAGACCAAAAAAAAAAAAAAAGTATATAGAAAATATTGAGATTAATTTTAAAACCAACATTTCATCATACTTTTCTGAATACTTTAATATTTTTTTCAAAATAATGGCAATAATTATCCTTAGAAATAGAGCTCTATCTTCAATATATTTTATCTTTATAAAACATTAAAGTTAGTCCAGTTTACATGTGGCATTCTATAGACTAGAAAAAAGTGAAGTAACTTACAAGTCCTGCTAATTATTGTCCAGGGCTACTGACTCTCAGTATATAGCTGTGTAAATGAAATTTTGAGTGACATGATTTATTAATTACCAGGTAATACAAATATAGAAAAATTTCAATGCAAATTGAATATTTAATAAGATATGTAAAATATGGTAAAATACTTGTTATAACACACATTCTTAAGTTTTACAAGAGAAAACATAAAGAAGTCCATAATGCACCAAATAAAGCCCATGATTTTTGCAGAAACATATACATGAACTATTTTTAAACATTAAAATAAATACTGGTTAGTTTTTTGTCTCATAAGTAAAGCAGTTTAAATGGTTATTGAACATAAAATTATATTTTTGCCAGACATATTCAATTTGCATTAAAATTTTTCTATATTTGTAATACCTGATAATTAATAAATCATGTCACTCAAAATCCTGTGAAATGAATATTTATTGAGAATAAGACCATAAAAATTCATATTAACCCTTTCAGTGCCATCAATTACTAATTCAGAGAAAGTACATATTTTATTATCTATATTCAAATTTTTACGTAAATTATTGGTGTAAAATTTAATTTGGGGTAGCAGAGAAGAAAGTTAAATGGAAATAATGTGCTACCTCAGCAAACAATTATTGAATCTCTGCTGCCATTTATTGATGTACTTTTATAACTTTACTTAATTTGTCTATTTGACAAACGTACTATGTTTAATTTGCCTTAAATGAATAACTGAGAATAATTGGGCTAATATGTGTAATATTCCCAGGATTTTGCTAGGACATTATAATCACTTACTTTATAAAATAGTAATAGCCATCATAAGCTTTACAATGTGAATGAAAAGAGTCACCTACATCAAGGTAATAGAAAGTTTGAATTCAATAGATGTATGGACAACGTGATTGGGGGAACCCAGAAGATAATTATCTCTACCGAAAATTCTTTTTAATAAAACCATTTAATATCTCTGCAATTGTTCTAAAAACAGTAAATGAACAGACATTTATTTATGAAAATTTACTAAATCTCAGTAAAACCAGTGAGTGTCTTAGACATTAGTACCATGGCACATATTTTATGAACATCACAGATATGATTGCAATTATTTCCAATTATTCATTTGAGGGAACTAAAATGAAATAAGCTTAAGTAACTATTTCTCATTCTACCTCCCAGAACAGTATGATGAAAGCTCCAGTACAAGTAGGTATAGCCAGCCGGGCTTGGTGGTTCAGCCTGTAATCCCGCGCCTTTGAGAGGCTGAGGTGAGTGGATTGCATGAGACCTCGGGTTCGAGACCTGCCTGGGCAGCAAGACCTCATCTCTACAATAAATCAAAAAATCAGCCAGGCGTGGTAGCGCATGCCTGTAATTCTAGCTACCTGGAAGGCTGAGGCGGAAGGATTGCCAGAGCCCAGTAGGTTGAGGCTGCGGTGGCTGGGAGCGGCCACTGCACTCCAGTCTGGGCGACTGAGTGAGACTCCAACTCAAAAAAAAAAAAAAAAAAGTAGGTATAGCCAAAAAACGTTTCTCTCTCTTCTTATTTTCCAGTCTACAATTTTGATATCTTCCAAGGAGTAGCAGGACAAAAGCATTTGTCATCCCCAGCACTGTGTTGCAGTGACTCCATTCCAGGTATACACAAATGAGAAGTCTGAAACTCTTTTCCTCCTCTCTCTCTCTGTAGTAGGGCAGCAAGTCTAGCTCAGTTGCAATAGACTGAAAATACTAGTTCCTTGGTCATCCTCACCCTAGCTTACTCATAACATGGTACTCTGAAAGAGGCAAACTAGAAAGACCAGAATCTGGCTCCTCACTCAGCACACTGATCATAAAGCAGGGTTAGCATTTTTAGAGAAGTAAGCCATGGTCTTTGTCCTTAATACCCAAACAGTAACCAGAGGCTTTTTTTCCTAGGGAAGAGGCAGGATGTAATAACAGAGAGTATTGAAACTCTTCCTAGGTAAACTAACTTCACTTTGAGCAGAATGTGAGAAAGTTCAAACCTTAAACTATGAAACAAATAGAAGTTTACCAGATAGAAACAGGAGAAAAGATGATTAAGAAAGTTCTCCTTGGATTGGAATAAGCATTAAAGACTTGCCTTAAGTAAAGGGAGACAAATATAAATTGATCAAACTATGCAGCAATTCATGTCATAGGGACTTATCAAACACAATAGAATATTTAGCAGAGAAGTATTGGAGCCTAATGTCTGGGTGTGACGCTAACAGATAGCTTGGCAGAGAGCTCAGGGAAGGAGATAGTCAAAGAGAATACTGATAAACTGTCTCCCATTCAAGTGTGATTACAGGCAAGCAAAGGAATGCAGTCTCAGAAAAATGATATCAGAGATTTCACACTACAGGAGAAATAGACTTCAAACAAATAGTTCTCAGCCAAGTAGGTGAACAAATAAAAAAGCATATTCCAGTAACCTCCTGGTTGGAAGAGTGGGGGAAGCAAAGTGTGAATACAGAGTAACTGCAATATATTGCATAACATTTCCAGTACTTAAAAAATGCAAAATATGAAATAGAAGGTATGACACATACATAGGGAAAAAACAAAACAAAACAACTCTTCAGTATAGAATGATACTAGTATAGGCGTATACTTAAAGATATATGGAATGGATTATTGACTTCAGAAATAACCCCTTGCATATATAATCAAATGATAAGACTACCAGAACAATTTAATGGGAAAAATATTTGTCTTTTTCTCAAATTGTGTTTAAACAAATGAAAATCCACTTGCAAAATAATGGAGTTGAACCTTTCTTCACACCATACACACACCAAAAAAACTCAAAATAAATTATATGCATTATATGCATAAATATAAGTGCTAAAATTATAAAATATTTAGTCATACATATAAGATTAAGTCTGTGTGACTTTGAGTAAGGCAAAGCTTTTTTTTTTCCCAAATGACATCAAGAACATAAGGAACAACAACAAAAATTGATAAATTATACCTATCAAAATTTCAAAATTTGTACTTTGTAGAACATGACAAAAAAAGGAAAAACAACCAATTTTAAAAATTCAAATTCAAATTAAGGGAATTGAATCTAAAATATATTTAAAAACTCAACTCAGTAAAAGAAAGACACATAATCCATTAATAAATGGACAAAAAAACTAAATAAAAATTTCTTCAAAGAAAAATAGTTATAATATTACCCATCAATTCTACTTCTAGTTAAATATACAGAAGTTAAAATATGTCTACACAAAAACTCATAGATAACAGTTCACAGAAACATAGAATATGCTTCTACAATAGCCAAAATGTAGAAACAATCCAAAATGCATTAATTGATTAACAGGTAAAGAATAGGTGTTCCATTCATATTTCAGATTACTGCTTAAAAATTATAAGAAATAAAGTACTAATATATGACACAACACTGATGAAGCTTGCAAACACTATGCTAACTGTAAGAAGTCAGCAACAAAATATTTTAAAATTGTCTTATTATGTTTATATATAATAACCAAATCAGGCATATACATAATGAAAGCAAGTATCTAGGGTGGGAGAAGAGAGCAAAATAGAGTTAGTTATAATGCATATTGTGTTTCTTGTTGGCGTGATGAAGATATTTTAAACTAAGATCAGGGTGATAGTGGCTCAACTCCACATATATACCAAAAACCATCAAATTGCATACTTTAAAAAAGTGAAATGCGTAAGTTAATTATATCTAAGTTAAGTCATGAAAATGAATGACATATAATGGTACACAGTAAATATCAAAACACCCATATGTGGCTTGGTTAGGGGACCTTTGATACATTCTCTTTCATGAGATCTTTGAAATGTTTAGATGTTTTTAAAATTAATACTATATGTAGAAGCTCTTTCCATATTAGCATAAACAATTGTACTTTCTAATTTCAATATCTACATGGTATTTTATTTTAGTTGCAACACAAGTTCTATAACAATTCACCTGTTTATAAATATCTATTCTCTCCAGACTTAATACTGTTACTAACAATAAAAATTTTGTTTATGGGTATATGTAACATTTGTGATGAAGTATCTTAGATAAGTAAATTTCTATAAGTTTATTTATTCAAAAAAAGATATGTGGGAGGATGCTGAGAAGATGTTGGAATAGAAAGTACAAGGAATCTGTCTCCCCAAATAAGCAAAAAAATCCACTGTCATCAGTTTGACATAGCATTTTTGGAACTCTAGTTTTTTGAGGTTTACCAATTCCAAAAAAATTTTTTTTGAAATTGGTAAACTGTGGCTAACTTCAGTCTAATGTAGTTCTTAGCACAGTTGCAGCTTCCCAACACTCATGTTAGTCATACTAACATCATACAAAACAGACTTTAAATCAAATAAGTTTACAAGAGGCAAAGAAGGATATTATGTATTAATAAGAGGTTTAATAGAGCAAGAAATATAACAATCACAGACATATACAACATCAAAATTTATGAGGCCAAAAAAATCTGACAGGCCATCAAAATATATGAAACAAACACTGATAAAATGGAGGGTGAAGGAGGTAGATCTACAAAAAGAGTTGGGAATTACAATCTCCTGCTCTCCATAGTGCAAAGAATAACCAGTTAGAAGACAAAAAAGGAAACAGAGGACATGAATAACAAATCAACAAGATCTAACATGTACACAGAGCACTCTCCCCAACAACGACATCATACACATTTTTCTCAGAACAAATGGGACATTTTCCAGGGTAGATTTTGTGTTAGTCCACAAATTAAATCTTAACAGATTAAAAAAAAAAAAATACAAAGTGTATTCCACAATCACAATGGATGAGATTGAAAATCAGTAACAAAAGTAAAACTGAAAAATTTACAAAATTGTGAAAATCAAACCTTACTCTCCTAAACTACCAATAAATGAAGAAACCACAAGGAAAATTATAAAATACTTAGAAATGAACACAAATAAAAATACAACATAATAAGACATATGAAACATAGCAAAAGTGGCCTTCATGGGGAAAATTTATAGCTGTCGATGCTTACATTTAAAAAAATACAAAATCAATAACCTAACTGTACAACTTAAGGAACTTGGGGGGGAAAACCCCACAAAACTAAACCCAAAGTAAAAGGAAATAAATATTAGAGCATATAAGCGAAATAGAGCATAGAAAAACAATAAAGATCAATGAAACTGAAAAGAAACTTTTTTGTGTGAAAATATTGACAAAATTGAAAAATCTCTATCCAGATAAACTGAGAAGAAAAAGGAAAAAGACTCAAATAACTATAATAAGAAATTAAACTACAAAATACTTCTGAAAGAAATTAAATTAATAAACAAAAGCACATCTCGCCTTCATGAATTAAAAGGCTTAATTTTGCTAAAATAAAAATTTACAGATTAAATTCAATTCCTCAAAACCCTAATGATTGTTTTTGCAGAAATATAAAAGCCCATCAAAAAATTCATATGGTATCTAAAGGAGCCCCAAATATCCAAAGTAATCCCAGAAAAATAAAAAATAAAACCTGAGGACTAACACTTTTTTTAATTTTGAAAATTACTACAAATCTATATTAGTCAAAACAATGTGGTACTTGCAGAAACACAGAAATAGAAATAGACCGTTGCATATAAGGCTAAATTATTTTTGACAAGATCATTCAGTGTGAAAATAACTGTCTTTTTATCAAGTTGTACAGGAAAAACTGTATGTCCCCATACAAAAAAAATTAAGTTGAAAACTTACCTAACACCATAAATAAAAATTGACTCAAAATGGATCAAAAACCTAAATGTAAGTCTTAAAATGATAAAACATTTAGAAGAAAACATAAGGCAAAACTTCATGATATTTAAGTTGGCAAAGATTTCTTGGCTATAACACCAGAGGCACAAGAAACAAAAGAAAAATTAGATAATAAAAATTAAAGAAAATGTGTCTAAAAATATAACATGAACAGAGTAAAATAGCAACTCACAGAATGAGAGAAAATATTCCCAAACCATATATGTGATAAAAATTAACATCAAGAATGTAAAGTAAAAATATAAAATTCAGCAACAAAAAGACAACCTGATTCCAAAATGAACAAAGGACTTGAATAGACATTTCTCCAAAGAAGATACACAGATGATAATAGACACATGAAAAAAAATGCTAACATTACCAACCATTAGCAGAAGGCACATCAAAACTACATGATACCACCTCACACTCATTAGGATGGTTACAGAAAAGAAAAGTGAAAGAGTGAATGTAGAGATGTTGAAACGTGTGCACTGTTTGTATTTATATAAATGGTACAGTCACTGTAAAAACTACTATGTTGATCCTCAAAAAATTAAAAATAGAATTAGCATATGATTCAGCAATTCTATTTTTGGGTATATACCCAAAACACTTAAAACCAGGGTGTTCAAAACATATTTGTACATCCATGTTTTTGGTAGCATTACTCACAACAAACATGAAACATGAAAGCAAACATGAAACATAAAACATGAAAGCAATCCAAGCAGTTGATTGTGAGAGCTGAATGAATAAGCAAAATATAGTCTGTGTATATAGTGGAATAGTACTAAGCTGTAAAAATAAACAGAATTTTAACACATTACAATGTGAATGAAGCTTGTGGACATTATGCTAAGTGAAATTAAGCAGTTATAAAAAGACAAATACTGTCCAATTACACTTATATGAGTTATTTAGAAACACCAAAATTTTAGAGATATAAATAGAATGGTCAATGTTAGGGGTCCTGAAGGAGGTGAGAATGGCAAGTTATTGCTTAATGGATATAGACTTTTAGTTTTATAAGACAAAAGAGTTAAGGAAAAGGGTGGTGGATATTGGTTGTCCAACATTATGAATGTGTTTCATACCAGAGAATTATATATCTAAAAAAATGCTAACAATAATACATTTTTACTATGCATATTTACCACAATAAAATATTAGAGGAAAGAGATATGAATATAGTTTAGAGATATTGTCACATATTTATAGAGAGATGCCCCCAAATAGGTGATCACACTAATATTGTGAGTACCTGTTTGCCAACAACCTCAAGCTACTATTGGATAATTGCATTTTCCCACAGCATCCATCTCACCTATTGTCAAAGAAAAATACACATACAGTGTAAGTGAACAAATGCATAATTATTCACTGCAGAGAACATAATACACTGGCTGGACCAGCACCTGGACAAGCAGTGTATCTCAATCACTTTCTAGAGTTTCCTTTCTTCCTTCCTTCCACCTAGACCTTCCAAGTAGCTGTTTTTTTGTTTTTTTTTTTTTGAGTCTCACTCTGTCACCCAGGTAGGAGTGCAGAAGAACACTCAGGCCCAATGCAACCTCAACCTGCTGTGTTCAAGTGATCCTTTCGTCTCAACCTTCCAAGTAGCTGGAACTACAGGCACATGCTACTATGCCCAGCTAATTTTTTCTTTTCTTTTTTTTGCTGTTGAGATTAGGTCTCACTGAGCTGCCCAGACTGGTCTCAAACCCCCTCTCACTTCAGTCTCCAAAAGTGCTGGGATTACAGGCTTGAGACACTGCACCAGGCCAAAAAATATTTCTGAGTATAGATAAATTTTTTGAATAAAACATTTGTTGAGCAAAAATATAGATTATATAAAAACCATGAAAATATCAATCCATAACAAAAATTAAAATATAGTTTATCAATAAAATTCAAAATGAAAAGGCACCACAGAGAATGTTAGGTTATTGTGTTAAAATAGAGAAAATTTTGATAAACACACAACAAACATGCAACACAACAAAATGTGCTTAATCAAGGTATTTTTATTTTATTTTATTTTAATATAATTAAACTTAATGCATAAAAATTTACAAATTGTAGTACTTTGAGCTAAAAAATCCAAAGTTAACAAGGCGCTAACAGTTCAAAATTTCTATGTAGAAAAGATTAAAATTGTAAGAAATATGAGAGATCTGATAAACAACTTGAATTCATATTTGGCCTCCAGATCTGTCAAAGAATAAATTTCTGTTATTTTAAGACAAAAGTTTGTGATATTTTGTTTCAACAATCCTAGGAAACTAATGTAAGGCCTAAGAGACTTGGAAACATATAATATTTTAAAGATTTTTTACAAATATAAGATTTTATGGTAAAATAAAAACTTTAGGATGGGTACGGTAGCTCAGCCTATAATCCCAGCACTTTGGGAGGCCAAGGTGAGAGGATTACCTTAGCCCAAGGGTTCGACACCAGCCTGGGCAACTTGGTGAGACCTCATCTCTACAATAAATCACAAAAAATAGCCAAGCATGATGTCATGCATCTGTAGTTTCAGCTTCTTGGAAGGCTGAGGTGGAAGGATCGCCTAAACCCAGCAGGCTGAGACTGCAGTGACCAAGAGGATGCCACTATACTCCAGCCTGGGCAACAAAGAGTCAGAGTCCAAAAAAAAAAAAAAAATGCAGGGAGTCCAGAGATCCAATCTCTGTGAATGGCAGATCAATTACTCAGGGTTGGATCGTGGTCCAGAGGAAATATCCTGAGAGCACAAACTTCAGATGGAGCTGATGAGTGCTGAGTTCAAGACACCCCACCCCTACCCTGATCCAGCCAATAAGAAAGAAAGGTCAGACTACCTACCGGGGAAAACCAATCAGAATAACAGCAGACCTATTGGCAGAAACACTACAAGCAAGAAGGGACTGGAGTTTTATATTCAAAGTTCTCAAAGATAAACAATTTCAACCAAGAATTTCCTATCCAGCCAAGCTCAGCTTCATCAGTGCTGGAGAATTAAAATCCTTCCCAGATATTCAATTCCTAAGAGATTATGCAGCTTCCAAATCTGCTGTATAGGAGACAGTTAAAAAGGTATTAAGCACAGAAGAAAGAAAAAAAAAAAAGAATGACCACACACTTCCCAAGAGAACAGCAGAGCACAGAATCAACAGAGAATACAGTGCAATAAGAAACTTGAAAACACACACATACATTAACCCCAAAACTAAAAGAAAACAAAGAAAAAACTTTATAAAAACCTAATGACAGGAATAAACAATCACTTTTCAATAATCAGCCAGAATGTGAATGGACTAAATGCACCACTGAAAAAACTCAGAATGGCAAGCTAAATAAGAAACCATGACCCAATTATTTGCTGAATCCAGGAGACTCATCTCACTACAAGAGACACACATGGACTCAAAGTTAAAGGATGGAAAATGAGTTTCCAGGCAAATGGATCACAAAAGAGGCAGGAGTTGCATTCTTAATATCAGACAAAATAATCTTTAAGCTATCAAAAATGTAAAAAGATGCAAAAGGACACTACATAATGATCAAAGGTTCAATTCATCAGCAAGGAATATCCATCCCAAATATATATGCATCAAATACAAGAACACCAGCATTTATAAAGCAACTACTAAATAAACTAAAAAAAGATATCAACTCTAGCACTATTATAGCAGGGGACTTGAATACCCCACTGACAGCCCTAGATAGATCATTGAGGCAAAAAGTCAATAAGGCAATCCAGAACCTAAACTTGATACTTGATCACATGGACTTAGACAATACTTACAGATTATTCCACCCAAAAACCACAGAATATGCATTCTACTCATCACCACATAGAACATACTCCAAGATCGATCACATCCTTGGCCATAAATTGAGCATAAACAAATTTCATAAGGTTGAAATCTTTCTATGTACATTCTCAGACCACAGTGGAATAAAAATAAATATCAAAACTAACAACATTTCCCCAAATCCCACAAAGACATGGACACTAAACAGCATGATGCTGAACAATGACTGTCAACCTTAAAATCAGAGAAGAAATTGAGAGATTTCTGGAAACAAATGAAAGTGAAGAAATAACTTACCAAAACCTCTGGGATGCCATGAAATCAGTTCTAAGTGGGGAATTTATATCTCTGCAAGCACACATCAAGAAAACTGGAAGATCACATGTGGAGAGCCTAACAAATCACCTAAGGAAGATACAAAGAGGAGACCACCAAAACTCTAACTTTAGCAGAAAAATCCAAATCACAAAAATAAGAGGCCAAATATGAGACATGGAAGAAAAAATATCGTAGAAAACATCAACAAAACAAAAAGCTTGTTCTTTGAAAGAATTAACAAAATTGATGGGTCCCTAGCCAGAATGACCAAGAAAAAGCCCAAATAAACACAATCAGAAATACAAAAGATCAAATCACAATTGACCCTGAAGAAATACAAAGGCTTATCAGAGATTACTATGTACCCCTATATGAAAACAAACTTGATATCTTAGATGAAATGGAAAACTTTCTGATATCATACAACCTCCCAGGTTAAAACAAGAAGACATTGAGACACTAAATAGACCAATAACAACCCAGGAAATTGACTCTGTCATACAGAAACTACTTACCAAAAAAAAAAAAGTCCTGGACCAGATGACTTTCTAGCAGAATTTTACAAAACGTACAAAGAGGAGATGATACCAATCCTATTGAAAGTATTCCAGGCAACTGAAAAAGATGGAATTCTCCACAAATCATTTTACAAAGCTAACATTACACGATACCCAAACTGAGTAAAGATCCAACAAAGAAAGAGAACTACAGGCCAATATTCCTTATGAACATAGATGCAAAACTCCTCAATAAGATTCCAGCAAATCAGATCCAAAAACACATCTCAACAATCATCCACCATGACCAAGTAGGCCTTGTTCCCAGGTTGCAGGACTGGTTTAACATACTCAAGACCATATATGTAATTAAATACATCAACAGATATAAAAACAAGAACCACATGATTATCTCATTAGATACAGAAAAAGCTTTTGATAAAATCCAGCATCCCTTCTTGATAAAAACCCGCAAACACCTAGGTATAGAAGAAACATACCTCAAAATAGTAAGTGCCATCTACAACAAACCAACAGCTGACATACTGCTAAATGGACAGAAACTAGAAACATTTCCTCTGAAAACTGGAACAAGACAAGACTGCCCACTCTCACCTCTCTTGTTTAATATTGTGTTGGAAGTCCTAACTCTGCCAATTAGACACGAGAAGGAAATAAGGGTTATCCAAATAGGAAATGAGAAGTCAAGTTATCCCCCTTTGCTGATGATATGATCCTATACCTTGAAAATCCAAGGAAATCTATCTAAAACTTGCTTGTACTGATAAAGGACTTTGGCAAAGTCTCAGGGTACAAAATAAATGTGCAAAAGACAGTTGCATTCTTATACACCAACAACAAGCAGGCAGAGACCCAAACAAAAAGCACAATCCCATTCACAATAGTCACAGAAAAATGAAATACCTTGGCATCTTCCTAACCAGAGAAGTGAAAGACCTTTACAATGAGAATTATAAAACACCACTCAGAGAAATCTAAGAAGACACAATCACATGGAAAAATACTCCATGTTCATGGATAGAAAGAATCAACATTGTTAAGATGTCCATCCTACCAAAGTCAATCTATAGATACAATGCAATACCGATTAAGTTACCAACATCATTCTTCTCAGACCTGGAAATGACAATACAGAAATTAATATGGAAACATAAATGATCATGAATAGCCAAAACAATCCTTAACAAAGGAAGCAAAGCAGGAGGTATCACACTTCCAAACTTCAAACTTTACTATAAGGCTGCAATAATCGAAACAGTCTGGTATTGGTACAAGAACAGGCACATAGACCAATGGAACAAGATAGAAATTCTGGAAGCAATGCCTCAATTTCTCAACCAACTCATCTTCGACAAAGTCTCCAACAACAACCACTGGGGAGAGGAGAACCTATTCAGTAAATGGTGCTGGGAAAATAGGCTGACCACATGCAGAAGATAGACCCCTATCTATCACCATACACAAAAATTATATAGATAGACCCCTATTTATCACCATACACAAAAATTAACTCTAAATGATCAAAGACCTAAACATAAAACCTCAAACTATAAGAATCTTAGAAAACACGGGAGACACCCTTATGGAAATTGGAACTGGGAAATCCTATTCAGAATCCTAAAGGCCAATACCTTAAGAAATAAGATAGACAAGTGGGATTTAATCAAATTAACAAACTTCTCCAAAGCAAAATAAACCATCAAGAGAGAAGGGAGACAGCTCACAGAATGGGAAAAAATATTTGCCAACTGTATATTGGACAAAGGCCTAACATCTAGGATCTACAAGGAACTCAAACGCGCTGAATGGAAAAAATAAACAACCCCTTTAAAAAATGTGCAAAAGACATGAATAGACACTTCTCAAAAGAAGATATATGGACAGCCAACAGACACATGAAAAAGTGCTCAGCCTCACTCAACATCAGAGAAATGCAAGCAAAACCACATTGAGATACCACCTAACCCCTGAAAGAATGGCCATCATTAATAAAACAAGCAACAACAGATGCTGGAGTGGATTTAGAGAAAAAGGAATGCTTCTACACTGCTGGTGGGAATGCAAACTAGTGCAACTTCTTTGGAAGACAGTGTAGTGATTTCTGAAAGAACTAGAAATTGGCCTTCCATATGACCCAGAAATTCCCCTTTGGGAGTATACCCGGAGGAACTCAAATTTTTCTACAAAAAAGATACCTGCACATATATGTTTGTTGCAGCTCTATTCACAATAGCAAAAACATGGAACCAACTATGTTGCCCATTGAAGCAAGACTGTATAAAAAAAATGTGGTACATATACACAATGGAATATTATGCAGTCATAAAGAAGGACAAATACATAGACTTTGCAGCAACTTGGATGGATTTTGAGTCTATCATACTCAGTGATTTATCACAGAAACAAAGAAGAGAGTTCCATATGTTCTCACTCATAAGTGGATCTTGAACAATTGCAATGCTATAAGAAAGCAATTGGCATTAGTGGAAAACTGTCAGGGGAGGGGGTGGGATTGGCAGTTGAGAGAAACTGCTAGGGGAGGGAGGAGCATACCTCATGAAGAAGGGTGACTGCATGATCAATATTTATATACCTAGCCCTGAATTGTACCCCACATCTTTATAATACATTTTTTAAAAAAATAAATATATGAGCTTATAATTTACATTTTAATTTTTCTAAGATTTTTCTCAGTAAAGTGTGTGTTATGATTACACAGCAAATTAATAGGATGAAAAAGGGAGTCAAAATAAATATAGGGATAAAATGTACTTCTTTGAATTGATCCTAGATTGAACAAAAGTAGAAATATATGAAAATAAATGTGCTCCATATATTCCCTTTTTGAAAGAGGCTAATGTAAAAATGGTATGTCAAGCCATGGACAAAATTCAAGCATTCCATTAGCAATCCCATGTATTGTGGCTTCAAAATTTAAACACTGCAACATTTTTTCTAAATGAAAACACAGCAATCATATGTGCATGTTGTACATGTATGTATTCACGTGCATATGTGTGCATGCACATATATAAAGGTGTGTTAATGCATAAAGTAATATACATTAGTTCTTACCAATATATAAACAATGTAAAGTGTTTTTTGAGTTATCTTTTTCAAGGTCATCTAATGACTATATTCTAATAACAATATAATATTAAATAAATTAAACAATTATTCTATCATGTAAAATAAGTCATCACTTTTACTTTATTAATATTTCTCTTTTAAAATTATTACATAATTTGTTTCTTATGTTTAAATGCTTTTGATACTTACCATGAGTTCTTTATGAAGATCTTTTTAGTGATAGTATTTTATTTCTTGCTTGGCTGAATTTTCTCCTTTAGTTCTTATTTACTTTTAACACAGATTCGTGAAAAAAAATATTATCTGCATATTTGCATGCTTCAGAAAATTTAAATTTACTTTTGAAGAGAACAAAATGTATTGAATACAATTTTCCTTAATATGTTTTAGAGTTTGATTTATTTTTTGAAGGCAGAGAATGGTATAATATAAAAGTCAGAAAATAAATTTTTCCCCTTGAGGTAAATTATTTTTGTGTTGAGCAGCTTAGAATTATGTTTAGTAGTGTGAAAGTTTCATGTTATGCATAAGATAAAAATCAGTGACAATTTTTTAAATTTTCCTTCAGACAAGCTTATCAGATTTTATTAACTCAGCTTCCCAAAGTGCTGGGATTACAGGCATGAGCCATTAAAAAAAAAAATGGTGAAAGCATTCTTGTTTTTGCCATTTGTTTGCTATTTATTTGTTTATTTTTCATTCATTATATTCACTCTATAGAAACCGTATGCACATTTATAACATGTCTTGGAGTCTTGGATAATCCAAATATACTTCTATGCATCATAATATTCAAAAGTTTTTAAAATCTGCTTATTTAATATACATTTTTCTACTTATTTAATAAGTACTTATTTAATATACATTTCTCATGATGCCATTTTTTTCTTTGCTTTTATTTTTACTGTGATCCAGAAAAAGAAGTACATTTACCGCTGTTACATTTTCATATTTAACTGAATATCTTCTGTGATTGTTGGAAAGTGCTATTGCACCACTATTTTATAAGTTTTTATGGAATTCTGTTCAATAACATAAGCTACTTGTTAAATTAAAATAACTTTAGTTTTAATACCAATGATTCAGCACAAGATATTCCATTGGGAATAATTTGCAACTGAGCAACTCATCATCATCTTGGAACACAGTTTGAAATATCAGAAATCACTTTCATTTTTTTAAAATGTAAGTTTGGCAGAACCAAAAATCACCACTACTCCCATCACAGTCACTGGGAAAATCTAATCCAGTGAGAAATTACTGTTGCTGGAGAATTGCATTAGATTGGGTCCTGTCAGGAGGCAGAAACCTCACCGGTAATGGAAATTGGAAAATTTAATGCAAAGTTGTGCTAATTAGTAAAGTAATAATAATAGTAATAATAATAATAAAGAAATAGCAGACATAGAGTCAGCCACTATATTTTAGCATGAGGCAGAGTACACAGGAAAAAAAAATAGACATAGAAGATGTTCTTCTTTCAAGGTTGAGATCTACATCTCATTACAGAATGTAACTATGTCATATGAGTGACTGATAATTGGAATGAGGGCAGTAGGCTTTGGATAGCAAGAAGGAAACTATCACCTGGGTAAGACTCTTTAAGTAAAGGCTTCTGATTAAATTCACTGGGAAGAGCTGACAACTGAAGTATCAACTAATCCTGTTGATAAACCACCTATGAGGGTGTCATTGAAAACTGGTGAAAGGTGAGACCCACTACATGTTTTACATACAGCTGGCCATAAGAGAAGACCTCCCACCATTCAGGGCAATTTACTGAAAATTTACTGATAAGATTAACATTATGCCAGCAGCAAATGAATCCAGCTTCAGTTTCACAAAGCAAGATAAAGAAGATGAATTTTTAGCTGAGTAAATAAACTGATAGTTTTTAAAAATTGTCTCAAGATACGTATATGCTTTCTTAAGTGGCACTTGGTTCATATTTGTTATCATTAGCAAAATTTTCTGAAAACATCATTTGATCTGGGTCTCATTTCTGAATCTGAGTTTTCACTTTTACTTAAATTTTCATTTCATTGACAGTGCTCTGTAAGAGTAAAATAGTATTCCTTATTCTTTCCTCTAGTACAATATTCACCATGTAAGTTTGGTAAAAATACAAATGTGGCAGTTCTACCATCTGATTCAGGTTTATATGTTGACACAAACAAATACCAATTTCAGATTGAGCAATGAATGAGAAGCATGCAGAAAGACTTACATAAGAAATAAACAATATAGGTGCATAATGTTGCTCAAAAAGTTTCAGATTTTGAAATATTTCAGATTGGAAATACTCAACTTGTATAATATTATGGTGACTTTTAAAGCCATACATTTGTATATTAACCATACCATTTGAGTCTACTTACATTCATTATTTTTTTCTTTATTGTGTATCATTTTCTACTTCTTTGAATGTGTAATAATTTTCTAATTGATGCCAATTACTGTAAAGTATACCTTTATGATGCTATATATTTTAATTTCTAGAAATATTTCTAAGCATTTGTTTCTGCCAGATCAAAGCAGCTTTACAGTAATATTCATTTTCTTGGTTACTTAGACAGTACATTTAATTATCCTAAAAGATCTTCCATTGCATGGTTTTTTACTTTTGTCATTGGGAAAAATAATCTAGTTATAGCCCTGAGTGAGTTCTGTTTTCACTTTTTACTCAACTATTATTTTAGAAAAGTTTTTAAGAGACAAGATCTCTCTATGTTGCTCTGGCTGGAGTGTAGTGGCTACTCACAGTTGCAATTATAGCACACTACTGCCTTAACTCCTGGGCTCAATCAATCCTCCCTTCTCAGCCTCCTGAATACCTGGGACACCAGGAACACATCACTATAGCCAGTCACTTTCCATTTTAAGGTGGTCTTTTGCCCAACTTATAGTTTTCTTGCATACATGAACTGATTAATATTCAGCTGAAGTCTTGAGAGGAATTCTCTAAAGATCTACAGATTGATATTCTCTCTCTCCCCGCCCCCCAGTTTATTCCCTCTCTTCTTTCTTTAGGTCTCTCCAATTACTCCAGCATCTCAATCCTGATCTTTTTGGTCTCCTTAGAATCTCACCTTTATCTCCTCAACTCAAAGAAGTGTTTCAAAATACACTGGGACTTATCTTCACTATGCTGTAGACTGCAGACTTTTTCTACTTAGGAAGCTACTCAATTGTAAGACAACTCATTGTTTTATCTTTCTTAAGGATAGTGCTGATGTTACCAAAGTTTTTCACATATTTTGTTTATCATTTACTTTAGGTTAGATAGCCTAAGACTGGTACCTATTTTTCTATTTTGGCTAGAAGAAGAAATCAGGTAAATAATATTTAAAGGAAGTTTTTGGTGTGTCTGTTACATAAAGCTTGTAGAAGAAATGTTGCTTTTCTATACAAATTTAAAAAATCAGTTGATTTTTTTCCTCAGGTTGAAAAAACATTACATGTTGATGTACATTGTAATTTTGATTCCATATTAAAACTATGAAAATTCAATTCACTTTTTAATTGTAATTCACATAAATGTATATATATTATTTATTTAATAACAAAAATACATTTAATGAATGCAATCACTAAGCAGTCTCATCTACGTATACATTAAGCAGCTAAAAAAGGAAGAATGGGGAGAAGGAGAAAATGTATACAAATGTATGTGCATGTAAACATTAAATATCAATAATTTTTAGAATACTAACTTCATAAGTAATTAAACTATGTTCATGTAAAATCTTTAGTTTGTAATATATTAATTTAAATTAACCATACTATTAGAAAATTTTTATGAGAATTGTGACATTTATTTATAAATAAAGCCTGAGATATGATAATTCTATTCTAGCACTGTTAATTATAAAACTATTTATTTTTATATACCAAAATATTTCAACACAATGTAATTTTTTCACATTCAAATCCCTTGTATGTTAATAGTTGTATTGTATTTTATCCCAGCAAATATATACATGTAATTTTTAAAGTATGAAAATATCAACAATTTTCTAATTTCTTTCTTCAAATTTAGTGAGAAAAATTATGTCAGTAATTTGCAAGTTTTAAAAATCTAAATTTTTAGCATGTTTATACATTTGTTTGTATATGTAAGTTACTGTAATTTTAGAGTAATATAAAATTATTCCAAGTGTATAAGTCCACTATGTTAACTTATACAATAAATGCAATTTTCAATAAAATTATTGTTAAGTCAATGTTTTTTAAAAGAAGTTTCTTGTTTTATATCAGTTAAAACTATTTTTTCTACAACAGTACTTTGGAGATTGAATTACTTTGTGTGCATTTTTTGCATGGTGTGACATGTGTTATGAGAAAGCATTTTCAAAGAAATTGAATAAGATAACATTAAGCTACTCTAAGAAAAAGGTGTTCCAATCCAACATATAAAGCACACATATAGAGCACATATATAGTTATTTTTAAAAGAAAGATATTTTAAAACAATTTATTATTAAAAATTATATTAACTACTTCATTCTTTTTTTTTAAGGTTGGGAAAAATAGTTTATTTAAAAAGTAGATAGATTGAGCTTGGGAATTCAGTTTGTAATCCCAGTGCTTTGGGAGGCCGAAGTGAGTGGATTGCCTAAGCCCACAGACTCAAGACCTGCCTGAGCAACTTGACAAGACCTCATCTGTGGGGGTCTTGTCTCTGCAGGGATCAGGGGTCTCTGGCGGTGTGACAGCATCAGTGATTAAACTGGAGGGATATATATAAAGAGAAAGAAAGGGTGGAGAAAGAAAGAGACTGGACTCCTGTTTAAGTGACCAGAAGCCGTTTAATAGGTGTAATCCTAGGGTTTTTATCTCCAAATTCTGTAAAGTTATCATCATGGGAACTCCTGTTGTTATAGTTATACAAAAGGTAGCATGTGTCTTTTATATGAATAGATCTAGGTGTACACAGGACACCCTCCATTTTCAAGCAGATATGTTTTTTTAAGCATGAAGAAAACCATGAAGTTTTTATCTAGTTTATATGTATTTTTGATTGTTTATAGCTATATAACATTGTTTAATGTTTATACCCGAAACCAACATAATGATATATTATCTCTTATTATTTTATGTTAATTTAAACTAGTTTTTATGAAACAGTTGGTGTTATGGTTATATTTTTTTAGCACCAGCTGGGCTAATTTAAACTTTACTGGCCCCCCGAATCAAACTGAATTAACCACACTTTTTATAACAAAATGGTTATTTAAATTTTTTTAAACCATATAAACTATATTTTAAAACCTATATCTATAAATTTCTAAAATCACATCAAGAGAACCTGTGACTTGCACTAAGGTTCCTCAATGTGACTCAAAGTTAAACTTAAATTGTTTAGAAGCAAAAACCATAAACTGTGCAGAATGGGAACAATAGATTCCCAAGTTACCTGTGTTTGTTCCGGTTTCAGAGTCCTCTGTTAGAGCCAGCAGGAACCTTTCCTGGTTGCTTGTGCCAAGAGGAAAAGGAGGAAGGGAATGGAGTCAACAGCTCCCGAACACATCCTAGTGGTATCAGGGTCAACGGCCCTTCCTGATCCCTAATGCTCAGTGGGCCTCTGTGGCCAGCTCCCAACATCTCCCCCTTTTTTATTTTTTAGCATGAAATCATGAAACTCTGTATTGAGCTGAGATATACTCTTTTTTAACACTCTGAAGATGATTGGAAGTAGACACAGCAAGAAAAGAATCACTGTTTTACAAATTCCCACATTAATGAATATAGACATAACAATTTTTGGTCAATGAATGAAGAAAAATTATTAAATATAGAACTGGCGATTTAGTAGACTGGAATTGCTTTTCAGTAATCATCGTCTTGAATTTCTGGATGTAATTTAGTAAGGTTTATGTTTAAGTTTGAATTATTTCAAATTTCAAGATTATGATTTTTAATTTTGTCCCATGTGTGGACAGATGTATTTATCTCTAAAGGAGTGAGGTAAATTTATTTAAACTCAGAGTAACATTGAAGAGCCAACTTAATTTTTAAAGTCATAAGTTTTCATCCTATAGCTAGAACCACTTTTTTCAAAGCATTAACTGTGCTCTCTAGCTTTTGATCAATAATCTTTTGGGAAGCTAAGGCTATAGAGACATTTTTAGATAACCGATCAGTAAAAGTAGCCATGTGAACTCCCTGAGTTAGAGCTACAGCTGAATCTGTTACCGAAGTAGCAATAGCTATTAGGGCTGTAATTTTCAAGACAAAAGTAACTAGAGATCTTTTTTGTCTTCTCTCCAAAAGAGAGTTAACCTTATACAATGTTTGTAGACCATATTTATCATACCAATGAGATGACAGCTGTATCAGAACCATTAAATGAGGAAGTTGTTTTAAGAATGAAAAAAACCTTCATAATCATCATTTAAACAATTTGGGAGAATATAATTTTGACAAGATATTGAATACACATTATTGTGGTGATTAATTTTTACAGTGTGATATTCATTTCATACAAGAAAAACATAAGGGGATTGTAAGCAAGCTCTATTTTATAGGTATGAACTCTTCCACATGGTCGGATTAAAACAACTGGTTTTAGGGCAGCAAGGGCCCTCCATAAGTAAGGTTGAGCAGTTTGTTTATTTCTAATAATAGTTGTTAATATTGAGAGTATCCATCCATTAATATGTCACCTAGCAGGGGATGGAGCGGAAGTAGTTGAGTAGGGTCCTAAATTTAGACACCAGTCACTAATATATAGTTTTTTAGCAAGTATGGGATAGTCCACTTTAGATTCATAAATGCACTCTCTCCACTTTGGATACCCAGTGTCTCGTTGGATGAGTAACTGGTTTTTTGTTTTTGTTTTTGTTTTGGTGTTATTAGGAGAACAAATGGATATACTAGATGGTGGCAAAGTTTTTGTAGCTAAACTGGGATTAACTCTTCCAGGCATCAGCATTTTGATCCACCAACTTTTTTTGTTATTGTTCTGGGTTGGACTATCAGTGATTAAAAACTTTAAAATAGACATTAAACAGGAGGCTCTATAATTATTAAAAGCTGGATTATCATAAAAACAAATAGGAGGTGAACAAGAATGTCCTTCATAAGAAAAATTATTATTAATAACATGTTTTGTTTGAGTATAAAGTAAAGCAGGTCCTCCCATCAACAGGGAGGAATCAGTGAAAACAGTCATGAGCTCATTATTCCAAGTAACCTGTTGAAATGTTGGAGAATTAGGCATGTAGGCCCAATAGGTTTTATGAGCAGCTGTCAAAGTATGAGCTGGATTAGTTTGAGTCATAACCAAGGCAACCATGGCTAGAAGCAAGGTTACCAGGCTAATGGGAGAATGTTGAGATGTTACCACGTCTCCTGTTTCTTCAGTCAGATTTTCTATCTGTTTTCATGTTGGTAGTTGTGAGCGGCAAACGCTTTAGAACATTGTGCCTGTTCACTTGTTGTCTCATCTGCGGCACTCTGGGAGGAGGGATGTTTTTTATCTCGAAGGGAAAGATTTCTCATTTGACAATTTAACATTTCCCCTTCCTCTGGTTGATGCTGAGTTGTAGATTTATCTGCTGGTAGGTGTTTCCGGGGCAGTGAAGTAAGCTCCTCCTCCCACTAATCAGTAACCATGCCTTCTCATCTATTATTTTTCTGAATCAGCAGTATCCGTGTCACTCGTCTTGGTTGTCAGATCAATGGAGGCATGTCTAATAGATCGATCAGGAATCCAAATAGGAGTAGATTTGTCCTGTAGGAATATATAAGCATATCTTCCCCCACTGGTTTTTCTGTTTTTTGTTTTTTGGGTTTTTTGGGTTTGTTTTTTTTATAACAAGCCTTTAATTGTTGTTGAACTCGTTTTTTGGCTGTCTTAAGTTTTTTTGAGGGCATGGGCCATTGTTTCACCCAAACTGGTTTGTTGGCTTTTCAGGTAATAGGGTTGGCAGTCTTGGGAACAATGGCCCCTAGGATAAATTTGAATAGTCAATGTCAGTTTGGTTTGTCTTTTTATTAATTTGCCAGGTTTTTGTATTTTCTTTCTGTTTTTGTCAAGTCCCTTAAAGGGATTATAGTTCATTTGTAGTATTTGTGTTGAAATTTTGTTATTAGGGTTATATAAAAGCATGTCTACTTGAGCAAGAATGTCTCTTTTCCATCATGTAAAGGGGATAGATGGAATGACATATGGGCAGAAAGTTTTTGAAGTCTTATTGTTTGTCTAATTTAAAATTTTAGAGTTTTTGGCTATTGAGGGTGTTTGACCAATGTCTATAAGTTTTGAAGGAGTTATTTGAGTCAGCCAGGAAGTAGGCCAATCTTTTTCTGTAATATAGGAAACATTGGCTTTGGTGTCTAACAAGTCTTTAATTTTAACTCCTTGTATATACACATTTTTTAGAGGTTTGGAATTAGTAACTTTTTGAACCCAAAAAGCAATATTGTTAGAACTAAATCCAGAGTCACCTCTAGGCAGGTCAGTTAAAGTTTTATCTGTTTTATAATAAGTCAGGAGTAGCAACTGGGCTATTTTTTGACCTTTGTTAAACTGTATAGTTTTGTTAGGGGGAGCAACAAGCACTTGAATTTACCCTGTGTAATCCAAATTCACCACTCCAGGAATAATAGAAATTTCTTATAAGGACAAGGAACTTTTGTTTAATATTATACCCACTATTCCTTTTGGGAGAGGGCCCTTTATTCCTGTAGGAATTGGGGTTATTAGGACATCTGGAGTTAATATTGTTGTGGTGGAGGAACACAAGTCTAGTCGTGTTTTCCCTGGGGTGGCATGGATGTGATGGAGTAAGTAAAAGGAATGAATGGGTTTATGGTGGAAGTTGCCCCTATTGTTATCTGGGGCTGGGGTTGGCCCCTCTGGAAGAGTCAGGATAACTTGTTGAATTAAAGGGGTGTCATTTTTATGAAATTTACCAACACTCTCTTGTCCAATGGTAGCCTTTTTGACATCTGGGACACAAATATTTTGGTCAAGTAACCCCAGTAGGTGGCGATGATGTGTCATGTAAACTGCCCATTTTTTGTTTAGCTGGACAATTTTTGTTAATGTGTCCAGCTTGACCACACTTAAAGCAAAATTGTAATAAAATTTTTTTATTATTTGTATATTTTTGTTTACATTATTTATATTATTTATATATTGTTTATATATTATTCATATTATTTATATAGTATTTATATACTTTTGCTTATTATTGTTTGTTTTTGTATTTTTTTTTTTTTTTTTTTTGAGTTGGAGTCTCACTCTGTCATCCAGACTGGAGTGCAGTGGCCGCTCCCGGCCACCGCAGCCTCGGCCTGCTGGGCTCCAGCGATCCTTCCACCTCAGCCTTCCGAGAAGCCGGAATTACAGGCATGCGCCACCACACCCAGCTGATTTTTTGATTTGTTGTAGAGATGAGGTCTCACTGCCCAGGTGGGTCTCGAACCCGCGGGCTCAGGCAATTCACTCCTCAGCCTCCCAAAGGCGCGGGATTACAGGCTGAGCCACCGAGCCCGGCTGTTTTTGTATTTTTATAAGAGAAGAAAAGTGTCAGTATTTTTTTTTTTTTTGAGTTGAAGTCTCACTCTGTCACCCAGACTGGAGTGCAGTGGCCACTCCCGGCCACTACAGCCTCGACCTGCTGGGCTCCAGCGATCCTTCTGCCTCAGCCTTCTGAGTAGCTGGAATTACAGGCATGTGCTACCATGCCCGGCTGATTTTTTTTTGATTTATTGTAGAGATGAGGTCTCGTTGCCCAGGCGGGTCTCGAACCCATGGGCTCAGGCAATCCACTCACCTCAGCCTCCCAAAGGTGTGGGATTACAGGCTGAGCCACCAAGCCCAGCTAAATGTCAGTATTTTTAACCTTTAAAGGAAAAACCTTAGAAAGAGGTACAGTAACATTATTAGGATATTTTTGTTTATGATATTTTATCATTTTATTTTTTAATTTAGCCTTATCCTGTGAAGACAACTTGTAGAAAATGAGCTAAGTCATTAGAAGAGAATTTAGTTTTATGTTTAGACAAGGTATTTATTAAGATATTGATGAACATTTTTGGATTTTTAGATTTGTTTTGGCCCATGATTATATTACGGCTCTGGTGTCACAAAAACTATGTTTATCTGTTTTTACTTTGTCTGTCTCTATAGAGGGGTCTGTAGCACCCTGGGTAAGATTTTAGCCATCCTGAAATGAGAAAAAGTTTTCCTTTTCAGAACCCCATGTTGGGCGCAAGTTGTGGGGGTCCTGCCCCTGTAGGGATCGGGGGTCTCTGGTGGTGTGACAGGGTCAGTGATTAAACTCAAGGGATAGATATAAAGAGAAAGAAAGGGGAGAGAAAGAAAGAGACTGGACTCCTGTTTAAGTGACCAGAAGCCGTTTAATGGGTGTAATCCCAGGGCTTTTATCCCCAAACTCTGTAAAATTATCATCACGGGAACTCCTGTTGCTATGGTTACACAAAAGGTAGCATGTGTCTTTTACATGAACAGGTTCAGGTATACACAGGACACCCTCCCACTCTTAAGCAGATGTATTTTTTTAAACATGAAGAAAAACATGAAGTTTTTATCCAGTTTTTATGTACCCTTAATTTTTTATAGCTATATAACATGGTTCAATGTTTATACCCAAAACCAACATAATGATATATTACCCCTTACTATTTTATGCTAATTCAAACTGGTTTTTATGAAACAGTTGGTGCTATGGTTATACTTTCCTAGCACTAGCTGGCCTAATTCATACTTCACTGGACCCCATGAATCAAACTGAACTAACTACACTTTTATTAAAAAAAATGGTTATTTAAATTTTTTCATCTATATAAACTATATTCTAAAACCTATATCTATAAATTTCTGAAATCACATCAAGAGAACCTGTGACTTGCACTAAGACTCCTCAATGTGATGCAAAGTTAAACTTAAATTGTTTAAAAGCAAAAACCATAAACTGTGGAAAATGGGAACAATAGACTCCCAAGTTAGCTGTGTTTGTTCTGATTTCATAGTCCTCTGTTAGAGCCAACAAGAGCCTTTCCTGGTTACTTGTGCCAAGTACAAAAAGAGGGAGAAAATGGGGTCAACAGCTCACCAACACATCTTAATAGTCTCAGGATCAATGGCCCTTCTTAATCCCTAACATTCAGTGGGCCTCCGTGACCAGCTCCCAACACTCATGTCTACAATAAATTAAAAATTAGCCAGTCATGGTAGCAGTGCACCTGTAGTTCCAGCTACTTGGAAGGCTGAGGCAGAAGGATCGCTGGAGCCCAGCAGGTCGAGGCTGCGGTGGCCAGGAGCATGCCACTGCACTACAGTCAGGGTAACAGAGTGAAACTCCAACTCAAAAAAAATAAAAATAAAAATTAGATTAAAGAGGGTGAGAAAGAGTATAAATCCACTTCTCCAGAGAAGGGGGCCAGGCATCTGAAAGAAACGTGGCCTACTTCATTATTTAAAAAGCTGTATTTTAATCCTTTACTAAATTATTTTATATTTAAACTACTAATAATATTAGTTGTGAATTTTATTACACTGTTAATATCTTCAGTGACATATAATAACTACTTAATATTTATTGTAATCATGTTATATATTATGATAATAACTTTACGTTATAATTTACATAATATAAATTGCATTTATATATAATATTTGGCATAATTGCCTAACTATAATCTATCTTCCACTACAGTAAATGGTAGATATTTCTTTCACTTGTAATTAATTCACTGTGGCTGTCTCATTAAAATGTTAAATCCTATAAGTGATCTTTTAATTAAAGGTTAAATTACATTTCACTGCATATACTATTAGTATAATGCATTCTAAGGCAAACACAGGCACTTTATCAGAAGAGCAAAATGAACTTATTGCTACAAATGAAGTTGTTCTCTCTTTTATAAAAAGTATTCTACATTAAAACTTATTTTTTTATTTTCTAGCAAATGCATTTTAATAACGAAGTACTTGTACACATATATGTATCTATAATACATGCATATAAAGATGATGCCTGACTTATGATTTTTCAACTTTACAATAGCTCAAAGCTAATACCCATTCAGTAGAATCTTTACTTTAAATTTTGAATTCTGACCTATTCCTGAGCTAGCATTATGCAATAAGATATTCTCCCAGGATGTTGGGCAGCTGCTGCAAACCATAGCTTTCAATCAGCTGAGGGATTATGAGGGTAAACAATTAATAATCTACAGAGTACTGCGTTCCCACATGATATTGCCCAATTGTAGGTTAAGGTAAATGTTGTGAGTACATTTAAGGTAGGCTAGGCCTAGCTATAATATTAAATAGGATAGAACTCTTTTTTTTTTTTTTTTTTGAGTTGGAGTCTCACTCTGTCGCCCAGACTGGAGTGCAGTGGCCGCTCCCGGCCACCGCAGCCTCGACCTGCTGGGCTCCGGCGATCCTTCCGCCTCAGCCTTCCCAGTAGCCGGAATTACAGGCATGCGCTACCACGCCCGGCTGATTTTT